>NW_028322118.1:2301201-2454615 GCF_001445615.1 Aspergillus lentulus
TGGCTATTTGAAGATTCGCATTACGCAACTAACCACGGAGTAAAGGAACACGTCTCGGGCGGTTAACATGGCTTATTACAGCCATGTAACTCCAAGTCCCAATACCTTGATGAGTTGTCCAAGGATCGGGCAATTCGTGGAAGGTCAAGCAATCAAACCAAAATTATGAAACAATAATGATCCTGACGAAATTGTCTCTTAGGGGATATGGTACGGTCAAGGACTCAAGATACAGAGTACAGATTAGGCCACACCGCCAAGTGCCAGTTGCATATTGGACGGTTAGACCACCCATTGAGTTGTCCTTCCGTGGAAGTTTCGATGAGCGGACCAGGGCTTCTCCAAGTGGAGCTGGATCCCCCTTCGGGTTACCGGGATTGGACCGCCACATTGGGCGAGCTGCATTCTCCATCCTGGGTAGTGGGATGCATCACGCATCGCGCTATCATTCTCGGACATCTCACATAGGCAGTCGGGCCCTGGAGTGATGAAACGCTGCTGTTTTGTAACCATGGATGCACCGTAAGTGGCAACTCGAGCGAGTAAATTTAGACTCGCAGTAGCAATATCTGTACGTTGTTAACAAATTGGCTTTGGATTGAGTTCCATTTCGGCTTGTTGTGAAAGTATGATTCGGTGTACCAAATTGGACATCGTATCATATTTCTGATGCAACTATTGATCGTGTCGCGGAATTCCTCAACCTGCATAGACTGTCGTTGATAGTACTCTGTCGAGCTATGGATTGTATTGGTAGCTGCCTGAAGTACCAGATTAGCAGGGAAGGTAGGCGGAATTTTGTATGAGAAACATTGCCGCGCTCTTTCCGCGCACCGCAGGACGGGAATGTATTAGGAGGTATTACGGAGTACTGCCCTGGAAATAGCTTGAAATCATGATGTATTTGAATATTGAATCGCTGATTATGCAAAGGAGAGATATGCTCCTTCATTCCACTTCTCATTCGTCGTCTGATGAATATCATTCTTTGAAACCGACTGGTATTGATTTAATTATCCCCAAGGCAGATCAGATAGGCAAGCTTGAAGAACGATCTATGCAAAGATCCCACCTCTGGTTGTGCCGTTGTGGTCCACAATCGAAGCGGGAGAAGCTCTCAGAGAAACTCTCCTGGTGGAGAATAACCGCCGGCTTGTTGGGTTTAAAGGATGATGGGCCCATCTCATGATCTTGCAGTTGTAGAAGTAAACAGCTACATTATTATCTAGGGACTTCTTGACAACAATAACAACCTCTATCCTAGCCAATTGCATCCCAGTTGGCCGATTTGATGACAGACTGGTAATTGCTTTGTAACAAGAATCTAAATCTCTCAGACAGACTCTCCGTCTATTGCCGATATGATTCATCATACTTTCCTCATTGGGATGGTGGCGAAAGGCCACGACACCAGAACCACGGACGAGCTAATGAGGATTGGACGGTTTGGGTCGAGCTTTTTCTCGGTCGGTATTTGAGTCGGGCAAGTACGTAAGGTACTTTACGGTTGTGTAGATACTCAGTATTGCCATTCCCCCATTGCATTCTGCCTGGTTGCTAGATACTACCGCATAATTGCATAGATTACTGGGAAACATTGCGTGGTATCATTAAGACTGAACAGAATGCGAGGACAAGAGTGATGTTATATAGAGTCTAGATGGTCTTTAAGGCCAATGGCAGTGATCAGCCATTTTTGAGAATATTGTTGCATGAGGATAGTCATAGCTGCATGCGTACTCGCACCTGGCCATCTTATTGTTGTTGTTCTTAGAACAGAGAACATATTCGCTTCTATTTTCAGCTCGAAGGTCGAGGGGTGCGAAACCATTCGAGTCTCGTCCAATGGAATTGATATAACCTCCTGTGAGAACGAGACCCATGACATGGTACTTTGGCCGTATCGAATTATCTTCAAGACCAATTTATATATGTGAATCAGGAGAAGGAATCCAATTGCATGATCATATTTACTGAAAGCAAACTTCAATGCGGAGTCCCGAGATACATATTATCTATGTGAGCCGTTGCGCTTCACAGTAGAGACACTGCAGAAAGACAGAGGTCTAGACAAGTCAGGAGGAGTAGTTGGTACTTTGTCAACGACAACTGGTCATGGGCCTTTTTGTAGCAAATATATTTGCATTGGCGGTCTACAAAATATTGTTCTGGTATCCGTACCTTAGAGAGTATTCGCTGTCTCAATATGACTGAGTGACCACAAATACTCCATACAGACCGTCCCATAATAATAATATATTGCCAGGAAGGATTTGGTCAAGTTATATCCAAACTAACAGGCATTGATATCGCCAAAATAACTGTGCAAGGCTCTCCGTGTTGTCAGGTAGATCTAAATATGCCAAAACATAGAGTAGGTGGGCTATGACCCATATTCAGGTTGATCTTGTTCACTGATCTAGGATCCGAACATGTACCACTCCACTCATCTCGACAGTAGTGATTACCATGATAAGGTTCTACCACTGCGAGCTACCATCCTCGCATGTGGGATCAATGTGGATGTGCCATGAGGATCCCGTTGAGCCCCTGAAGAACATCTGGAAGGGCGGGACTGTCAATTGCGGAGAACTGGTGCAAGAGCTCGAGACCCTCCACTTGAGCTTAAGCTTGACAATATCAACGACTGCTGTGGAACAATAATCAGACAAGAGAAACGCTGAAAGCCAGCAATAACTGATTAGAAAGCGCGAATAACTTTGATCAGCCAATTCTTGTCGCTGATTCTCCGTATTCGGCACAATCTAAGGTAATGATGAGAAAGCCTCAGAAAGGAACTGAACGCGATCGGAGCAGCGCTTGGTAAGTACGGTTACGCATGTCCCTTGTCGTGGACGAGATAATACCTAAGGTATCAATTATTATTAAATTATTAGATACCTAGGTTCAGCACGGAAGCATAATCCTTGTCCTGAAAGCAGCATAGACCATAGGTTAAGTTCCTTCCAGCCTCCCACAACAAGGTAGCATGCATGGCGTAGGGCGAATGGCTTGCTTCCTCGTTCTTCCGCTTCCCCCCCCCCTTCAACTTAGGATCTACCTAGCTACAATCTTGGTACTGGATAATCCATTTCTATATTCTCCTTGAAATATATATTTGTTGTCGTGTAGGTAATCAGCTGCATATCAAAGTACACTATGACTATATCTGTAAAATATACTTCTGTACTGAAATTCTGAAATCTGGATGCCTGTCGACATCTGGTATTGTCTGATTGCGCGATAAATCAAAGGCCAAAATCTAGGCCGACCAGAAAAAGTACTCAACTGCTTGCGTTCTCGCTCAAGATTGGCAGGCTTTTCAAGAACCCTGGCACGTCACCTGTGAACAAGTCACTGCCAAGTATCCTTTACGTGTCTGTATGCGGCAAGTGTACCACCATGGTACTTCCCGACGACTGTCTTCGGAACACGCCCGACCGCTTCCTGTAAACAACCACATTCATCATGGAATTGGTGCACGGATTTGGATAATTAGCATTTGAAAATGAAAATTATTGAAAGCTGGAATCGTCTGAAGATTTAGAATTCATCATTACCACGGAGTACAGAAGGTATCACTAGGTAGTGATAACAAATCTCACTAACCAAACAACGATTCCAACATGATTTTCCCCTGCTTGCCGCCGCTGCCAACTAAATTCGATTCTGCATCCTCCTGCTTTCCGGATAGTCAACGTTCGGAATTAAATCTGATTAGGTGCTGGGCCGATTTTGCCGTTTTCCCTGTGCTGGTAATGAAATTCATTGGATGTCTTTTTCATGGCTTGACCGTTCCCATACTTTAGCAGGGAAAAGGATGATAGACTAACTACCTAAGTACCAAGTGCTGGAAACTTATGTCACAGAATCACAAGTAGTCGGCAGTATGCGAGCATTCGACTTGCAATGGTCCCAAAAAACAGAAATCTGCGTTCTGATCCATTAGAAATCCAGGCATTCTTTCTCTCTGCAACCCTCGAAGCTCGGCTCCTGGGATGTGGATGATCGGGAACCGGATGAAGCGCGAATCAGGTCAACGGCACACAACTGTTCCAAACGGTAGGTGCATGCTTAGGTACCTACTATTACAACGTACAGTACTCCGTACCTCCTTGCGATATTTATAAGTTTAGTAGTCTGAGATGCTTTCTTCGAGTCGAAGCTAGCAGTTTGGACCTCTGCAGTCTTCAATAATCATAGGAATAATGATAATTGAGCGTAAAATGTTGATAAATCCCGTTGTCAGAATAATATCTTTTGTTTTGCGCTTCTGTAACCGTTTTCCGCGTTTTGCCTCCCAGAGTTAGTTATGATCGGCCACCGCCCGTCCTCGTCGGTATGTATCTACTATGTAAACTATCTGATCTCTCATCCTTTTTCTTCCTCTTAACTATCTATTCGTCTATTCCTTTCCCTTTCTCCTCCCCGAAAGGTGCCAACCAATTTGCTGTTAGTAAGTCCCCCTGCTCAATTTTCTCTCAGTTCTTTTTGCATTCTGAATTTTGTCGCCCGTCTTTTTCCTCTTCTTTCTTTTTTATACTTTACGCCGCCGTTGTTCCTCGCCCCCCTCCATTCCCCGTGACCACTGACCAGACGGCAACACCGTACGTACCTTGGTGCTGTATTTTTGAATTTTTATTATTTTTATTTTATTATTATATTATTATTTCTCCCTCTCATTTTTTTTTTATTTTTTATTTTTAATTTTTTTGGTTTTCAAAAAAATTTTCTTTCTTCCTTTTCCTTTGCCCTGGGTCATTTTCTATCAAACTCTTGTACTTTTTCTTTTTCCCTCCCCCTTCCTCTCTCTCCTCCACTCTCCTAAACTCCGCACCTATACGCGTTGTTCTTTACAGCCCTTCATCTGTTGTTGTTGAATCACACACCGTCCCTATCCGAGAATCCTGGTCCCCATCTCGCGCATCTATTGACGCGAAGCAGATTTTGGCTAGTATTCTGCCCACTCTAGTACTGCTGGTTGTGCTAGACCCACTTGCACGCCGCTTCCCTGGTGGATACAGAACCATTGACTCTTCTGACAACGTGCGGATAAAAAGAAGTTCCCACAGAACTTGATTTTCTTGTGGGTGACCGTGGGGAATTCAGATTAAGCATTCGACTTCAATCCTGACACTCTTCTTCTGCAGTGGAGTCGAACTCGATCCTGTACACATCCATTGTTGCTCCAGCAGTTTCATCCTCGTCGCTGCTTTCGATTGTTGTGAGGGACCGCCTTTCCGTCGCAACCGACATTGTCCTACCGTACTCTCTCCGCGTTACAGGAGGGAAAGTTCTTCAGTGATCGGACAAGTGAAGAAAAAAAGTTTGAGCAAAGGAAAGGTTGTCACCAGTTGAAGCTGAGTGACTTTTGAAAGGATTTCAGTAATCTGCTGAGCTTCGCTTTCTGTTCGGAAAAACGTCAGGGAAGACGGATTGTCTTGGTCTGCGATCGATGACCGGGATACCGTGAACCTTTTGTCCAGTTCAGCCCTATCCTATCTCCCCTCTCGCGTCTTCACCGACCCCTCCTCCGCTTCATGATGGATCCCAGATCTCACCCTTCACGGCCTCCATCCACCAGCCTTCCCCAAGGCTCCACGCCTCTTTCCTCGACACCCATATCGAGCATGCCAATGCCTCAGTACACCATGCAGCCTCAGTACTCTGTGTCTCAGCCGCACACCCTTCCTCCGCTGCAGCCTCATCACAGTCAATCTCCTGCCCCTCATTCCTACATGGGTCAGCCACCATACCGGCCGGACCTGTCGAGGTATCCAGCGTCTACGCATGATGTTTACGCGTCATCGGCTGCTCCCATCATGCCTCATACCACCGCGGGTAGCTTGCCACCTTCAACCTTCTTCTCCCACCACAATCACCAAGCACAGGCACAACAGTCGCAGCACTATCCTCCTCCTCACAGTGTGCTGCCCCCGGCTTCGAACGCGCAGACTTACCCGCAACCAATTGCGCCCGCTCCGCCACGGGATCGCCGCCCCGACTTCAATGGTATGCCTTCCGGCGCTTTCAGCTACCCCGACGGCAAGGCTTCGCCTTGGATGAACCCCGATCCGGTGGCAGCTGCAAACGGTGCCGGGCCTTACGGTGCAAAGGAGCCTCCACGTACTCAAGTGGTTGGATCCCAAGGCCGACGTGGTATTCTTCCGAGCGTTCCGGGTCGCGCAACTCCTGTCACCAATGGTGTCAACGGTACCGCCAAAAACACGACGATCCCGGCCAAGGACGCGGACGGAAAGTTCCCTTGCCCTCACTGCAACAAGACATACCTTCACGCTAAACACTTGAAGCGCCATTTGCTAAGACGTGAGTATTCGCATTCCGATTATTATTAGCAGGCATTGACTAACCAAATTTGATTTCACCTTCTAGACACTGGTGATCGCCCGTACATGTGTGTTCTCTGCAAGGACACGTTCTCTCGCAGTGATATTCTGAAGCGCCATTTCCAAAAGTGCTCCATTCGACGCGGTAACCCCACAGGGGCGACCCACTTGTCGCATCCTCAGGCACATTTGAAGCGGTCTCAGGCTCAAGCTGCAGCAAATACTGCAAAAAGTTTACAGGAGGAAGTCAGTAGTACCGTCCCGCCTTCTAATGGCATCGCGGGTGCGACTTTCAGCGAGGGGGCCGTGAACGGGAACGGTCTGGGTGCAGGCCGACCAGGTTTCACGGACCAGCAGCCTCTAGGCTTTACGATGCAGTCTGTCAATGGGTTGGGCCGTGGTCAGCCAGACGACGCCTACGCTCATGGACAAGCTCATCAGAGAGCATCCTGGATGGCTACTCCCAAGCAGAACCCGTACCTTGTGCAGCCTGGCACTGAAGCACCTAACCAGCAGCTGAATGTTGACCGCCCTTCCCTTGAGCAGGCGAAACCCCCTGTCGTTGATCCCAAGCGTCCCATGATGCCTGGACCCGACCCGAATCACGGTGGTGGACTTGACTGGACTTCCATGTTCCAGCCCGGAGCCTCCGACGGCTATATCAATCAGGTGTTCCCCCAGTCCATGGCATCCGGCCAGGAGCCGATTCAAGCCCAGGTTGAAACTGAACGGAAGTTCTACCCTACCACTACGACGGCTGGACCTCAAGAAGGTGGAATGAACGGTTTATACTTGGCTTCGACTACTCTCAGTGGCGATGGTAAGTAAAATGAGAACGCGCATGGCTATGTCCGAAAAACGTTTAAGAATAACCCCCTAATTTTCTTTCACCCAGGCACCGTGCAAGCTGCCAGACAATAGTCAGTGGCTGAAAGGGATGGTTGCGCTCCGACTAGTGGTGAAGCCTGTGGATATTGTTCCTTCAGGTGTCCCTTTTAGGCCTGATCTACCATCCGGAAACTCATACGAGGTGTATTTTCGCAGCTTCTACAACAAACAGGTCATTTAATTTTCTGCTCCAACAACAAAAGGTTTCTTCCGGTCAGCATTTTTCTACGGCGAGCGCAGTATTGCGGCGGTTCTGAATCGGGTTTGATTTTCTCCGACTCCATTACGAGTGGCAGATGGGTCGGTATGTGGTTTATCCGGCGTCCACAAATAGACTTGGGCATGTGTTATTGTGTTTTGTGTTGTTGTTCACTTTCCTCATCTCATCGACGCGACATTCCTCAGGGGAAGGTTGCTGTCGCCTTCAGGTCTCGATTCGCATGACCTCCTTGTACTTTCAAACGCCGAACGCGCGCGGGGAAGGACAATTGTTGGGGTTCTGATTGCATCACTTTACGGCCGTTCAGATCCGCATTTCATTTCCCTGTCGACCATGTAAGTAGATTCTGTACGCTCTGCTCGGACATATGAGCTTGATTTGGTCCAAGAGACATTTGTGGTGTTTTTATCTTCCTGTTTTTGTTTGTTATTACATTGTGTGCGTGTGTTTTTATGGCTTCATTCTCATTGTGTTGTTTCCCTTGCCCCCTCCTTTGTTCTGTTTGCCATCTTCTCCTCTGTGCAAAAAAAGAGTGTGTGATATGTCTCTGGAGGGTCATATTTTTCATACGATCGGAGGCTGGTTTGCGTTGCGGGACGGCCGAGCGTCGCCGTCTCTGTTCTGAGTGCTGGTATCTCTTGTCAGCCATATGAGACGGTTCTATACGTGCTCTGTGCTAGGGTTTGCATTCTGTGTTCGAGCCATGTTCGTCTTTCCGTCTTCCGATCGGTTTGAATCGACCACGGTGGTGGTGTACCGATTCAACCGAGTCGGATACGAGCAGGCAAACAACGCCTGTGCATGTTGCTTTTTGCCGAGGGCAGCATGGGACAGACGAGCAATGGGAACACAAAAAAAAGAAGGGAGGGGGTAAAAAGGAAGAATTGAAAAAAAGAGAAAATAGATTTATAGACAGTCGATGTTCGATTAACCTGCAAAAGACGGGCAAATGGGAAAAAATATGCTACTACAGTTTCTCTAAATGACATAAATTTACTCCGTGGACACCTTGTCCAGCTTCGTAGCGAAGACAAACGGACATCATCCTAAGGAGGGAGATGCACGTGTGCAACATTGTTGGACTTCCCTTCTGCCCGGCGCGGAGATGCGCTTCTGGTTCCGATATTTCCCTACCTCAAGCTGCAGCTGCCGTTCGTCTAGATTTCCCCTCATCTGATCCATCGGATGATTCAGATCGCATGCAGGGTATCTACACGCCGTCTAGAATGTGATGATCGATATTTTAAGCCGTTTCCCCTCGTGATATATTGACTACGGAGTACATCTGGTAGAAGAGAAGCCGGTTTAACCCCACGGTTCCCCTCCGTCACTGTATTAGGTCCCCCGAGTATTCCCTACCCCAGGGCCATGTCTTCTATGTAAAGCCTCTGAAGTGAGCCAAACAGTCTGAGCGATCCGTTCTACAGCTCCTGCCTCTCTTGTCATCAAGTCAATATTCTCAAACTATCGTAGTTTGAAACTGTCTTTTCTTCTCAGCGTAGTGCTCATACTAACGGACCCCAAGAGTACCTAAAGCGAGTGAAGACGTCACCGCCGAGTCTCTTTTCCTCCGGGGCGATATCAGCAACGGCTGATTGGCTCGTCCGGCGGCAAGCACCACAGCGGGTCAATTTCGGAGTGACTTGGGGGGAATCCTTCGTCTCAGAACGCACGTCTCGCTCTATCTACTCTGTACAGCAGCAAAGTATCACAGACTTCCGAACGATTCGTTCGTCTAGTCGCCCCGCGCAGGCTGAATACTAAGCAGTCGATCCGGAGGCATTTCTCTGCCTGATCTGTTCCTTCTCCCACTTCCTCCTGTTACGGCTGCCAAAAACTAGGAAGCCGACGAACTACCGCCACTACAAGTCCACTACATCCCATCGCCTCATTCGAGTCATATACGTGTTTTAAGGTTGCTTTCTGGCCCTTTACGAACCCGACGGGGCAGGTTGGATCCAGGATACGTTTCTCGATAGGGCCTTTCCCTTTCGAGTGCTACTTTGACAGACTGCTGCCTCCCGAAGCCGAACAAAATCATGTCCAACATGTCAACCAACAGGCCTTTTCTGGCCAACTTCCTGGCAGCGTTTCGAGCCCAATCGACGTACAAGGCCTCGACAGCCGGCAGTCAGTCCGCCGCAGGCCCATCGTCCTCACTCTCTGCCGCTCAGATCTCTCAAGGGGCCCGAGCAATAGCCACCAAAGCCGGTGCCGGCTCGAATGCGACCGCTTCAACTGAGCAAGCACCCTCTACCACTGCTACCGCGCAAGCGGCATCAAACCACCACTATCATCACCACTCTTCCTCTGTGGCTGCCGCATCTTCACATGCTAGACCTCATTCCCACCCTCGACCGTCGCTGAATCAGACCTCCCCGAGTACAGAATCCCCTGCTTCTTCCATCTCGACCCCTCTAGCTCCATCTTCCCCGCCTACACCTGCCTCATCAAATCCCATTCCCATTGCGGACGGTCATGACCGCCAACGGCGAGGGAGTGACAGTTCCAGTGGATCGGGAGGCTTCCGGGATGCCCTTGGCCCGGAGAAGTGGTATATTGGCGGTCGAACGGCGGCAGGAGAGGAGCGCTTCTACCGGTTAGGGATGGTGACCAAAGGTGGTGGACGATTGGGAGGCAGTGGACGAGTCGGCAGCATTGATCAGCTGAGCCTTTGATCTGCGTTTGCTCCAATTCATTGGAAAGTTTATCCAACTTGATGATCCTTATGACTGCGAAAATTCTATTATGGATGGGCGTTTGAGTGATTGGCATTGGTTTGGGCGTTGAAGGGCGTTTGCATCTTACGACGGGAAGGCTTGTGTGGGGGCCTGGGAATGGGATTCATGAAGAAAAGAACTAGTGCTTCATCTGTCTTCATTATTTCCTTTCTTGTCTACCATTACTCTGCTCATTGTCTTTGACTGTTTCGAGAGTATATCTATCGATGCGTCTGTACATGAGGATATAACTTTGTTGTATGTATAAGGGACAGTGAACATTGATCATGACAATTGACCAGTGTACATCTCACATAGCTGATAGGTCTGTCTGGTACAGATCTCTCGTTTTGCTCTCTCGCGGTTCCGGATACAGATGATGCATATGACTGAAGGTCGTTCGAGGGCGCACCGATGTCAGAGCATAGCTCTACGGGCAATACCGTCATGCATAGTGGACAATACAAGTATAGGAAATTTTCGCACTCAAGCATTCCCATCAGCCACCTCCCTCCTCTCCCCCGCCAACAACCTCTCCCTCTCCCCCTCCGTCCCTTCAACCACCTGGCCCGGCGCCCCATTACTCAGCCAAAGCATCGGCACAGCCGTCACCCCGGCTAACAACCCAAGCGTCCACGCCATCGTCTTCCACCCAAACCGATACTCAACAAACCCACCCCAAAGCGGACCCAGGAACAGCCCCATAAACGAGGACATGGTCTGGATGCCGAACGCCTGCGCCACAGCTCCTCGTTTGCCGAATATCCCGGGCCGCGCGCGCTCAATTTCCTCGAGGACCTGCTGCGTTTCGACGTATAGCGCGGGCACGCAGGCGTTGATGAACAGGCCGATGAGGGTGAGGAGGGAGAGGAGGAGGACTATGTGTGGGGTTGTGTTGGACTCGACGAAGCGGAGGCTGATGAGGGGTGGGGAGAGGAGGAGGAAGCCGGTGAAGGTTACGAGGCGGGCGCCGTAGCGGTCCGAGATGGAGCCTGTGTTGCTAGTTAGAGAGTGCGGTGGTTTATTTGACTGGGTGGTTGGCTGGTTGGCTTACCAAAGTATGGCTCGAAGAGCGCTGTTATGGCTGAGGGCAAGAAGGCCATCCCTGCGCCAAAGGGGCTCCAGCCGAATTTGTCTTCGACAAAGATGGGGACTGTCTGTCGGTTTGATGAACGTGAGTATGATTCTTTTGGAATGGTGCAGATAGAGGACTACGGGGAGCGTACCGAGTCGAAGGCGGAGTATAAGATGCCCTGGACGAGCAGGGCGAAGGAGGAGATCATCACCCGTGGCTGGCTGGCTATGCGCAACAGAGCAATGTTCCTCCACCCCATTGCAGTTTCCGAGTTCTGTAATGAGCGCTGAGGGTATTCCTCACCTGAGTCCTCATCGTGGGAATCCGACAACCAGGCGCGAGCGACTTTCTTCTCGATTACGGCGAGTCTCATCACGAAGTCGACGCCGATGATGGCAAATGCCATGGCAAAGACCGCATTGTACCCGGCAGCATTGTAGACTAGACCGCCAAGCAGCGGACCAAGGAGGAAGCCCAGCGCGATCGACGAACCTAGATACCCGATCGTCTGGCCCAAGTTATCGAACGAGACCGAGTCGGTCATGAGCGCCAGGCCCGCGACGGCCACCATGGCTGTCGCACCGCCCTGGAGCAACCGCGCAACTATGAACAGCCACACGGTATGTGCGACTGCCAGCATTCCCATCGAGGCGCCGAGCAGGATGAGCCCGAACAGGTAGGGGAACTGGCGGGTGGGCGCAATGTCGACGAGGTACCCGAAGATGGGGCAGCAGACGAATGCGACGGCTGCCTCACACGCCAAGAGTACACTGACCCAGTATTCACCTGGACATTGGACATGTTAGCAGCAGCTTCGTTTGGAGACAAACAGCATTCTGCGCGACATACGTTCATCGTATGGAACTCCTGCCCTGTCGACCAGCGCAGTTGGCATCACTGGAACAATCTACCATGTCTATATCAGCAATTGCGAGGACAGTATGTTCCGTATCTGCTGACCATTGCATATAAGAAATAGTCCTGGAAGAGACTGTCAACGACCGGACGAGTAACAAAGCTAGCTTAGATGTCCACTCACTGTAAATGACGATATCCATACTGTGGCGATAATGAATGCTGTGGACGACCGTACTTGTAGAAGCCAAGGAGGGCGTTTATGCCATTTGCTGCTTGAGCAGAACATCGTCTGCTCGAATCGTGTTCACAATGCAGTAGTTGAACGAGTGTTGTGTTGTTGCTTTGCCTTTGTCAATCTTCAGCTGGTGCCATCGACCTACGTAGCATAGCAGACTTTGATGCATCCACTTAAGAGCTTTCTTCCAGCAGCAACCCTAGCTCATTTTTCGATCCAACCAGTCCAATGATATGATATTGGAAGCCGATGACAACTACACTCGCCAATGATTTAAGCTCTTATCGAGACGATGACAGACAAAAAGAAGAGCGAGCAGTGGAGCAATGGCTCAGCAGCCAATGAGAATGACGAGTTGCGCTAGATAATTGCTTCAAGTTCATTGAGCTAAAGCAATGCTGTGTTTTCCTGGGCAAAAGCTAACACGCAGCTTCTCAGATACTCTGAGACTATCTCTGCTAATGTATAGCCAACGATCATGATACCCGACTATCAACACGTTGGTATGTCCAGGAATTTTCCCTGCATTCCTCACTGTCATTCTCTATGGTCACTCCACACACTCCAGAGAGACTCCTGAAAAGGCCAAGTAGGGCTCTCGTATTCCAGATTTATAGAGCAAGAAAGTATGGGCAATATACCATCATCGCAAAACTAAGGTTTTCCATGACGAGAACTGATCAACAGCCCAGTTCGTTTGTCCAGTGGCTGGCATCTTGACTCCATGCTGACAGGTCGCCCTAGGTATACCTCAGTCATTCAAGGAGCATCCTGATTACCCTCATAATTCGGTGGTTTTTATCTATAATCGCATCATGCGATGGATTGCAGAGAGTCGTCAGCCTTAAATACCACCAGATATCAGGACTTCCGAATGCCACAAACCGCGCGATAAGATAAACGGCGGACAACAGTAAGGAGGATGGCCGCAGCCGTCCAAATGCGCGGCTATCGGAGGTGGCCGACATGGACAGCCAGCAACCATCATGCGAGGGTTTTTTCGCGGTTGTCCCTTTGTGACCGGATTTAAAAGCTCTTGGGTCTCCTGCTTGCATTGTACTACCAAGCTTTCCTTCCTCCTTCACCCGGATTGTTAGATTGTGAGCTTTGGCTTGATCATTACCCCCAATTTCCTTATCGTTCTTGAGCTTCCCCGCAGGACTATTTACCCCGACTCTCCGACTACACTTCTTTCTAGACAACTACAGCTACTCAGCTCATTCACTGATCAAAATGCCGGCCCCTGTCACTGCTGCTCGCTACGGAAAGGACAATGTCCGTGTCTACAAGGTCCACCGGGACGAGAAGACCGGTGTGCAGACGGTGGTGGAGATGACCGTCTGTGTGCTGTTGGAGGGAGAGATTGAGACTTCGTGAGTCGGAGTCTAGAGCACAGAGTCGGACAAAAGGTACTAACCGGAGATCTACGACAGCTACACTAAGGCCGACAACAGCGTCATTGTCGCTACTGACTCGATCAAGAACACCATCTACATCCTCGCCAAGCAGCACCCGGTCACTCCCCCAGAGCTCTTCGGCTCCATTCTGGGCACCCACTTCATCCAGAAATACAAACACATCCACGCTGCGCACGCTCACATCATCACCCACCGCTGGACGCGCATGAACATTGACGGCAAGCCACACCCTCACTCCTTCGTCCGCGACAGCGAGGAAACCCGCAACGTCCAGGTGGACGTGACCGAGGGCGCCGGCATCGACATCAAGTCATCCATCTCTAACCTCACCGTGCTCAAGAGCACCGGCTCGCAGTTCCACGGGTTCCTGCGTGACGAGTACACCACCCTCAAGGAGACGTGGGATCGTATCCTGAGCACGGATGTCGATGCCTCGTGGCAGTGGAAGCGCTTCAGCGACCTCGCCGAGGTCCGCGCCAACATCCCCAAGTTTGATGCCGCCTGGTCAGCGGCGCGGGAGATCACCCTCAAGACTTTTGCCCAGGACAACAGTGCCAGTGTGCAGGCTACCATGTACAAGATGTCCGAGCAGATCCTGGCGGTCGAGCCCTTCATCGAGACTGTCGAGTACTCCCTGCCTAACAAGCACTACTTTGAAGTTGGTGAGTACTGACGATGCCTCCTCTTCCTTGGGTTCCCATGGCTAACTCTTTGGTTCTGCAGACCTCAGCTGGCACAAGGGCCTCAAGAACCTCGGCAAGGATGCCGAGGTGTACGCGCCGCAGACAAATCCCAACGGATTGATCAAGTGCACCGTGGGCCGATCATCCAAATCTAAGCTGTGAGGGTGTCTCAGTCAACGGATTGCATTTCATGATTTGTCACGGGAGTTAGCCAAGGCATAACTGTACATAGTCTCTGGGAATAGGGTATTTCATCTAGCAATCATCCATCTTTAACTTGCGTATAGTACAGAAGCACCGAACATGTAGACGACTGAATCCCGCTGCAAAGGAGGAAACTGTTGGGAATGATTGAATAGAGAAAAACTGAGAATGAAAAAAACAATAAGTCACAAAACTCCCACCCATGCGCTAGTAAAATCGGTCCTGAAATAGCACAGAAAATATAGAGTTACAGAAGCAGATGGCGACCTATCCGAGCGGGAGAATAACTCGCTTTTGTTCGATTTCGTCCCCCTTGACCAAGCACCGTTCACGCAGACTGCTTGACCTCAGCCTCAGCCTCAGGCTTCTTGAAAGCTTGCTGCACCTCCGGCAAACTGCCAATAACCGACTTGTTGCCGAACTTCACGATATTCTCTTTGTAAGGATGAGCCAGACCCTCGAAGGCTGTTCAAGTCAGCAAGAGAAGCTCAAATCAAACAGCAAAGACCCAAAAGACTCACTCTTCAAACGAGCCAACCTCTTATCCCGAAGCCGGTTCTTGGGCAACATCCCCCGGACGGCCCTCCGCAGAACCTCACCACCGCCCCATTTCTCGAACATCTGGTCCATGGTCATGCTTCGCAGGCTACCGGGCCGCGTGGTGTGCGTGTAGTACTTCTTCTGGAAGCGCTTCTTTCCCGTCGTCCGCAGGTCGCTGCAGCCTACCGCGACGACGTAGTCTCCGCAGTCTGTCGAAGGGTCGTAGATGGGCTTGTGCTTTCCCATGAGGAACAGGGCGATGGAGGAAGCCAGGCGGCCGAGGGAGCGCGGGTCAGAGCCGACGTCGACATAGTGCCATGTACGAGAGTAGGCGAGACGTGTCTATACATATAGATGTTAGACAAGATGGCACAAATGGAGCTGCAAAACAGAACGGATATCGCACCTTTCCGATAGTTTGCGACATCTTGAACTGCTCTCCTCAATGAGGATCAATGAGGATAGACTGGGGTGAAAGTCGAAATCAGAACAATTGATTGAACAATCAAGACTGAATTATTATAAGGAAAACCCCGGAATTCTGATTCCCAAGTTCCAAAGTCCAAACTTCCGGAAAAACCTCCGCTGAGTCCGCTCCCCTACGTCCAAACTCCAAACTCCATCGCCGACTCCCGCAGGCTCAATTGTCACGTGATCACAGCCCCCGACAAGCCCTAGAACGGCACTAGCGCGGCGCACTAAGCGAGTTTGTCCGCACGGATTCTGCCCATCTCGAATCGAACGCCGCGAGAAATATAGCCCTGCGACGACGACAACTTTCCAACCCCCCTTCGAACCCACCCTCCGGCACACTCCTTCTCGACACCGACAAGGGCCATTCTACACATCATGGCTTCCGTCCCGAGTGTGCAATGCTTCGGCAAGAAGAAGACGGGTAAGTTTTTCTTAAAGGGCCACAGGAACGCGGAGATGAAGAACGGGATCACTAACTTGGAATTATCTGTATAGCCACCGCTGTCGCCCACTGCAAGGTATGAGGAGAATTTTTTTCCCTATGATGTCGCCCCAATTGGCAAACTGCGTGATTTATCGAGATGGATTCCGGGACATGAAAGAGAAGGGTTGACTGGAGAGGACAAAAACGGGGATTCGCTTTTGCTTTCGCATGGAAACAAACAACAGAACAAATGCTGAGAATTGTGTTATCAACAGCAAGGCAAGGGTCTGATCAAGGTCAACGGCCAGCCTCTCGGCCTGGTCCAGCCTGAGATCCTCCGCTTCAAGGTACGACTTACAAAACCCAACCGAAAGCGTCCCATAGATGCGAAGGAAAGAAGACAGAAAGGAAGAACAGAGATTCTGACGACAATGCAAATAGGTCTACGAGCCTCTCCTGATCGTCGGCGCTGACAAGTTCGCCGGTGTCGACATCCGTGTCCGTGTCTCCGGTGGTGGTCACACCTCCCAGATCTACGCCATCCGCCAGGCCATCGCCAAGTCCATCGTCGCCTACTACCAGAAGTATGTCGATGAGCACTCCAAGAACCAGCTGAAGCAGGCTTTTGTTCAGTACGACCGCACACTGCTCGTCGCCGACAACCGTCGTACGGAGCCCAAGAAGTTCGGTGGTCGCGGTGCCCGTGCCAGGTACCAGAAATCCTACCGTTAAACGACCCCGCTCAAACAAAAAGCCACGAAAAAAGCGCAGAATGGTGTTGTGTTTCTCTCATGGTGTACTGGGGAGGAGATCATGGTGCAATCCCACTGGGCAATCGAAGAAGGTTCGAATTTGGTTGTGGCAGTGGAATGGGTTACTGGCTCTGTCTCGGATGGATTTAGTATAGGCCAGGAATCTGAAATATTACCCATTTTTCTTGTTTGTCATCCATCTGCCCTTAAAACAGGGATGAGCGTTGCGGATGTTATCCTGCGTATCTGTTTGGGTCATCTTTCTAACTGTATGGTCTGGACCAAAAAAGGAATGCAATTTTCGGATATACTGTGACCATGACTGACTCGGGAAAAGCGCAGTTGTTTTGATGACTTTCTACCTTTACAAGACGCGGAAATTCAAACACCATTCTGCCTATGTCGTTGATGACCTAATTCTACAATTTGCTAGAAATTATTGCACTTGCCTCGCAGTATATGTTGAATCGGGAACCTCCCGTCACATACATCTGTAGAAAAGCATCCGACGCTGAAGGACGCGACAAAACCCATATCCTATGGACGCTTAGCATTTGGCAATGGATGACATCTGCCTACCAGAGGCGGTCTTGCTCTAACAGTGCTGCGCGTCCCTGCATCGCTAAGAAAGTTCCGCATCCGCATTCACTAGATATGCACGAGACCAATTGGAAGAAGCTTCACCTGCCGTACCAACTTCCCTCAGTCAAGATATTTAGAATTATTCGAGATTGTCTCATGCAAGGCAAAATTATCAAAGGGAAACGCAAGGGAGAGATGAACGCACTTTGCCATTTGAGCATGCATCTGTCTTCGGAACAACCATGCCAGATCAGCCACCAAGGTTAGGCTGAGACTCTACTCTCCGCAATGTTAATGCTACCATTCAAACACTGGGTGCCCAATGCGCCAGGTAGACTCTCGTGGTTTTCAACATCATCGTCTCCGGACCCATCAAGGGAAAGAAGTTGAAACCGATTTGAAGCTGACAATGACTTCTTTGAAGCTGGTTGTACTTCTCTTTTTGGGCCAGAGGGAAGCTCGGAGAGTAGCCCAGCGCATTCGTCAGGGTAAAACCCAATGCGCATACCCTTGTAAGTGCCTCGAGACATCATGCAGGACCGAGCAAATAGTGTATTGTGAACGGAGTTGGTGGAGATGTATGCATTGCCTTGCTTGAATTTCACAGTGATCACAATCAGGTTGTGGATATGCTCAAGGTCCCTCCGGATAAGTGATTCGGTGATATTTGCATTCACATTGTGGATTACTAGATTCCGAGTTGCGCCGTTCCTGATCTTCGATCCGACGTATGGGGGAAGGTAGAATTGCCGGTCATTCCATGAGACCTCGACCTACGAAAGTGAAGAATGGTCAAATACAGGTACACGTGCAAGGGCTTCAATAGGCTTTCTTACGCGCTTCCCGGCAATATGACAGCCATGAGTTTTTGCGTGCTGCAGGAATTCGGCAGCGGCAGCTGGTTCAACAAACGAGACGTAAGCGGCATGATCCCGAGCCCGGAGGTAAAGATGCAGCAGACCACCGCCTCTCACTGCATCAACGACATCTTGATGAGTGACCCGGTCCGGTAAGCCGCGAATAAAGACTGTGCGTTGAGCTGCCGGGGAAGAAACAACAGAATCTGCGCTTCTCGACTCTTCGTAGTCATCCTTTTCGTCACTGTTTGGAGAAACGATGCCATCATCTTCAGTATCTTCCTCATAGATCTCGCCGACCTCATAAGAAGCATTTCCATAATCGTTGGAGCTCTTGGATTGGGTAACAGAGCGATTCTTCAGTCCATCAATATCCTTCTGCTCATGGAGCTCTCGAGAAACTTCGGAGGACTGAGACGGAAGATCTGCTCCGTAAACCAAGATCTGAAGGAGAGAGTGGTCAGCAACCACATGGCTGTGCGACTGGTATGCAATCATACATCAAGAGTTTCTTGAGATAGACCCCCACCCAAAAGAGAGTCTTTCAGTTTCTCTGTATGGTGATCAGATGAGTATATGGGCTTGCAATATGGCCTTATGATCCGTCAATCAGCGTAGGATGTGTTGACTCACTGAGATGATTCGATGCTTGCAGCTAGATTCATTAGCAAATGCGCTGAATAGGAATTAGACGATGTCTTCTCTATCTTACCAGCTGCTGGTATTCTGATTTCAAAATAGTAACATAATCTGCGCCGAGCAGGCTGGTATTTGGAGGTAAAGGTCGCTGGTCAAGTGTTACGCGAGCATGAGCCGGGGTAAGGAATCCTCGCGTAGAAGATAGGAGGAACTCACAGCTTCAGTTCTGTCAGAAGCATCAGTACTGTTATTTTGCTTTCTGATTCTTAAGACATGCTAGCAGAGATGAATAACAAATTGGAGCATGAGTACTTACTTCTGAGCAAAGGACCTAGAATAAAGGCCACCATATGAGGTGATTGAAGACATTGTATCTAGTACCAGAGTTAGTTGATGATGGAGTAAAGAGAAGGAAGGAGGAAGAAGCAAACCAGTGGACTAAAAAATGGCATCTAATAAGTAGATGTTTTCAGCCAAATTAGAAATAAAGTAAGGTAGAAAAGACTTTAGGCAGAGACAAGGTGCATGAAAGGGAAAGACAAGATAATCTCCTCGTCTTTGGGGACAGGCATATCGCAATCATTCAATAACCCCACGTTGACTTTGCAGGAGCGATCGACCAGATGACCAAGGGAGTTGCTCGTTTGGTCGTTTCCAAAGTATACTTCTATTTTCTTCATGTCCTCTCCACGCCCACTTATCTCAGGCAGCTTGAACAGCTTGAGTCTGTTGCCATACTTACTCCCGCGATTGTTTCGATGAAACAGAAGTCCCAAGGTGAGTACATCGATGGCCATTACTACTAACCTACGAGGCTACCTATCATCACGACTATCTATGTCCTATACAGAGCTCATCGATATACTCAGAGGTAGACCAAATCTGAGTGTCAATCTGCTATGTCGTTCTCTCTCGTTTCAAACGTCGAATATGCGCTGTGTGACCCAACACTCACTTTTCCAGACTCACCCTGTCTAGTGGCGCTGGACAAGTCAGACCAACTGGTATCTCCAAAAAAAGACAAGGTCAAGTAAATGATGGTTCGCAGGACTTCGCATCAACGTAAAGCAAGTTCCACCATCCCTATGATCTGTCGACTCTTCCCATTGGCGGCGATGCACAACCGGTGAGCGGACGCAAGGCGCTTGCTTGCTACGATTGCATATCCAACTAGCACCAGCCACAAAGCTCATCGCCTCACTGCGGATGCTCCATTGCTCATCTGCAGTATTCTGTACAACCAGTGTGAAAATTGACACGATAGCTGATTTGATTTTCCTGCAACCTAGATCCGAGAAAGAAAGCGGTAGTGAACAGATTTGCGCAGCCATCCAGAAATTTGAGAAATGTCCGCAGTTGGCGTATAAATATAAACAGACTTTTCAAAGAGTGAATCGTTTGATTATGGAGAATTAGCACGACCATATTTGGCGGTCGTGGGATTTGGCTGGAATGATGTGTTCTGTTATTCCTGTGAACTGCTAATGGAACAGTATATGGAAGAATGAGAATCTCAAAGCAGCCTCACATCATGACGATGTCTGATTTGCACTAGCTGACCGCTACGCACAGAGTGCAGGATGCGTTATTAATCGTCAGACAAACCCATTTTTAGTCAAAATGGGATTGGATGTGAGGCCGAGCCTCGGGATGTTTCTTGCTTAGGTCACATTGGTGAAGTGTGAAGATAATAGCGATTGAAGGATGTGGCATGTGTTGTAATCTCAAAGTTTTTCCTGCATGCACGTTCAGGCGAGGAGATTTTCTATCAGAGTCTCTACTCGGTATCTGCTGTCTGTGTCTGAGCCTCTCTCTCATCTTCCTCCTGTGGCCTTTGTGGAGCTCTTGGAGGCTCCGGTTGTTGCTCTATGTTTGGCCTAGTATCCACTGCCTCCCTTCGTCTGATTCTCATTATCTGACCGAAATTGGCTGCAACCTGAAAGAGAAAGGTGGCAAGGAAAATGCCAATGACGAGGGTTTGTGACAGATATGATCCACCGTCTTGCGGCGCAGTCCGCCGTTGGTTGCTTTCATATGTAGCAGGGTTGGCGGAACCGAATGACACAGAAACAGAGAAGGAGAAAGGCGAAAAAGAGGTGAGAACACTTGGAGAGCGCATTGACTTTGACGATGTTATCGGACCTAGAGCCAAGGGAATGAGACCGAAGACGAGAAGTGGGACGGCTAGTCATAAGAGAGAGGCGAAGGATTGTGGAGTCGACCTGACCGAAATGTCAAAGTGAGTATAAAGTGCTCTCTAGAAGATTGATTGAGAACTAGGTAAGGGCACTTGAGAACGTACCACTCCCGGGCCTCTGCCCTTCTAGCCCACTGTGCGGTGATCTTCAGCCGCTCCCTAACACTTGTTGCTGACAGAAGCGTGTACTTTTCCTCTTCGGATACAGGAAAAACACAGGCAAGCCACCAGGGGAACTGCGCTGGATCTGAAGGTATATCTCCGTAGGCCATCAAGACGCGCGGGTGTAGCCATCTGGCTCCTTCGCCCCGCCGCTTTCGTACAAAATCCAGCCCCAACTGAAACAGTTCTTGCGTTGACATGGAGTCTAGTGGCTGCTGGGATGGCCGGGCTTCTGTTGAACGCTGGGAGATGGTCGACGTCTCCAAGGACTCCAGATTCTCCTCTTCTGCGATAGGAATATCGTCAACACGCTGTATTTGGCCAACATGGTAGCCATCCACTATGTGAGATTTGATAACCTTGAAGCGCGATACACCATTGGCAAAAATCAAGCTTCTGCCGCCAGGAAGGGGCTCAAAGCGCTCGACCCTAAGAACCGTGCCATATTGCATGAATTGGGATGCTCCTAGTTGTCCTTGAGGTCGACCTAAGCGGTTATACATGACCATTCCAAACTTGCGATCTCTGCTCTCCATGACTCTTCGTATCATGAGGCAGTAGCGAGGTTCAAAAATACGCAAGAAAGTCGGCATAGTTGGAAATGATAGAGAATTGACGAACAAGGGTAGAATAGTTCCAGCATCTGAATCAGACTGCTCCTCAGCCAGACTCTGCCTCTGTGAAGCGAGCTGGTCCGAGAAAAACAGCTGCGTAATGTCGGATATCCTCTTATTGACAGGCTCAGAATTTATGGTCGAAGACATGTTCAATTTGCGCCGGCAGATAGGACAGAGATCACTATGATCTAAAACCGTTGCAACGCAGCCGCGGCAGAACGTGTGGCCACAGGTTGTGGTCAACGGGTCCGTGATTAGCGAGTAACAGACTTGACAGTCCAGCTCATTCCGAATGGAATCTTTCAATCGCTCAAATAGTGCACTGGACTGATCAACATATCCCGAGCAGTCTTCGAGCGCTCTCTCGTATATAATCTCCGTCGCGTCGCAGTCGAAGCGTGCCTGCCTCACCAAGTTGTACACTCCCCTCAATACATCGGGGCCAATGTCCGCACAGTTCTGCGTTGGCTCCTGTCCCTTAAAGCCCTTCCAGGTCATCCGAAGCCCATCCTCCCCCTCATTGCTCGTATCCGACGCTGCCGCAGTATGCGCGAGAACTTCGTCAAAGACGTCCACGAGCCTGCTCAGTAATACATCGACCCCACAGTCGCCCACACAATGTTCCCCATGGCAGTTATGCTGCCCTCTCCAGTAGCACCTGAAGCCTTGCTTTCGTCCCTTGTCTGCCGGATACGTGATTCCCTTCCGCTCATGAAGCGGGGGAAGACAAGCTCGGCAGAAAGTATTCCCACATGGCAGCCTGAGAGGCGAGCAGAGAGGCCGTAAGCAGTGCGAGCATTGAATCAAACGTATGAGAGAATGTGCTAGGATGGGCTGAGAGGTCGTGACCTTGTCGGGGCTTGTGGTTGCGGCGCTGGCGGTAGTGCTATCATCATGTGGAGAGTGTGGAGAAAAGGTCACTGGGTCATTTTCCATTGTTACTGGGCCAGTTGATGGTCAGAATGTGTGAGTGTGCCGAATATTTACGGTGCAAGCAGTATTGAATATTTCACTATCTTCAGTATAAATTGCTGGTGTAGATGGCATGAGGCGATCGATGACTAGCTTAGACCAGATCAGTGTTGGGGTGCTAAGGACTGCGGAGGCATAAGGCCTCGGCCATCCCGAGGTTTAGTCACTCCACTCACTCTTGGTTCCAACCCGTCTGACATTGAAAGCTAAACTACATCATACTTGACTGAAAAAGTTCTAGAAGTACGATCGCAGAAGTTCAGTAGTAGCTCATTCATGCTGGATATGCTTGCATAAAGGATGGAATGTGTATTTGTATGTACAGAATTGCTTGTGAGACGCTTCGTGAGCCGACGAGGAGCTCGAAGCCAAGAGTACCGGTGAGCCCTTAGCTGTTGATCAAGTCTTCGCCCGTTGAACTACTTCTCTCAGTTGTTCTGGAGTCTGGTCTCAAGCAGAGGGGAATCCGGCGTAGTCAGAAGATTATAAGAGAACATAACATGGTGACATCTTTCATTGCTCATGACTGGACATGCCTGAACGCCATACCAAGAATGGGGTACTCTGAAAGAAAACGTAGCATCTCGCGTAAAATGCCTAACCTTGAAATCAGGAATGCAATAGTGTGGCTCGTAACCATCGTCATCATTCACATTCAATGAGAGGGGAAGGAAGAGATATGTATCGATGATGATTTTAACGTAGGATGAGGTAAAAGGTTACAAAGGCCCAAGACGGGTGGTCCAGCCATAAAACAGTCCATCAATCGGATTCTTGCGATGAGGCCGTCTCGGAATCAGTGTCTGAGTCTTCTTCCAGCACGATACGTCGCATTACGCTCTTGTCAAACAGATCAAGGGCAAAGCGTCGTGCCGGTAGTCGATAGTGATGACCCTCGAGGATGCTGAGAGTCTTGCGGAATAGATGAGGTTGGCGAAATCGATCCGGATCCTTCGCTTTAATGCTACAGATTCACATATGTCAGCATGGTTTCTACTCGAGATAACCGTGATCTTGAACACTTAATCGACTTACTTATGAAGATCTGTGGCTGCTCTTTTGGATAGAACTGTATTGCCCATGTCGACTATTAGTTTCAAGATCTTCTGATTGGTAGGATCTGGATCGGTCGTGGCCGCCTTGAATTTTTCATGAGACAAGCGTTTGGCTTCAACGGGCCGAGAATGAGAAGGGAAATCGACCTGCAATCAGAGTTCAGTATACTTGGACGCCTTGACTGCTGACGTGTTACCTACCAAGAACAGCTTTTTGAAGTCCGTGGGCAAACTCAGCCCGATCGAGTCCCCTTTCTGGTCGACTGCGGAGTCCCATCCGGCTTCCCGGAGTACTTTCAAGCCATGTCGACTGCGAGAAATTAAGCCAAGAACAAAGAAAGCAGTGCCCCTCATCGTCAAGACTTCAGAGCTTTCGGCAATCTTCACAATCTGTTGGACGATGTCCGTCTCGAGAAACAGTGCTCCCAATTCCATGGAGCCAACGTTGCCGACAGCCCAGAGGCAGCCCTTGACTTTGAGAAGCGCCTCGGTATCTTCTTCGTCCAATCGAAAATCTCGAATAGTCCAAGCGAATTCACTGAAGTGGCCCGATTGTTCTAGAAGTCGACATCCCTCTTTCGTCCTCGCAAGTTCTCTGTAGAAATGGGGGGGTACAACTCCAACGTCCTGCAAATCCACGAAATCCTCAGGCGCAAAGCTTCCCCTGCGAGGTTGGTCAACGTAGGCTCTAGAAAGCGCAGCTTCCACGAGACCAACGTAGGCGTCGTTCCGCCCTAAGAACCAATCGTCCATTTCTTGCGTGATGTAGTCAAGGCCGTCCAGGTAATGATAGCCAACTGATGTCGACAAAAATCGTAAAAGTAAAGGTGCTCCAATCTCACCGAGGTGATCGAGCGAAGGTCGGCATTTGACAACATATTCAAGGTAGTCTCGATGGTTGCACGCTTCCTCAAGTATCTTGACGGCAATCTGACATACGGAAACATCAGGATCGTACAGCTGGGTTACCAACAGCTTAACAACCCAGTCCGCTCTACCCAGTCCCCCTTGAGCGGAAAGATGCACATTTCCGACTGCGTACTTCCGCAGCAGCTTCGTCGCGAATATGCGGATATCTTTAGAACCAGTAGTGAGAGCTTTAGACAGCAGAACTCTCAAATGGCTTTCTTGATTGTAGTCAAGGTTACCCAAAAGCGTTTGTATCAGATCGTCCCGATCCCGAAGTTCAATTATATGGTAGAACATGTTGAGCATGTGCCATCGCTCCATCATAGCAAGGCCGTTGGGGTCGCCGCTTAGCGTCCCTAACATGGCAAAGTATCCTCCGCTCAAAGTGGTAGCCATCTGCTCTCGCGAAAAAAGAGGCGAGGAGGAGGTCAGTCCGCTCATTCGGTCGACCTGTGCGAGACATTCAGCGACCTGCCTTAAGAATTTATTCTCCGCCAGATACTTCGTTCCCTCTGGGACTTGGACTAGAGTGCGCATCAACGCGCATCCAGTCCGAATATAGCGCTGATTCGGCTTGGTGTTGGGAACCATAGAGAATCTGTATTTGAAAGGTCGATAGAATCCTATGAGCCGTTTCATAAACTTTGAGCCCTTTATGGCCTCGTCTAGTCTCTTCGGGTTTGTTAGGGGCCCTTCGACAATACGATGGATCAGGTCCCATTTCCATTTAATGTAGTTGACAGTATTCAGGACGTTTGTCTCCAATATCGCATTGCGGAATTGCGTCTCATCCATGGCGGGACTCAGTCGATCTTTGCCTTGGTCACCAGACAGAAGTGAAGCAGAAATGTCCACATCAACGTTATAACGCCCTGCTCCATTGGAGTAGCCTACCGAGCGAGCTAAAGTTCGGTTTATGCTCTCTATTTGATATATGGTTGAGCTGCACACGTCGTGGTTCTCAACATCAAATTTGACGGCTGGTGGGAGTAAATGTGGAAGAACTTGGAGTTTCGCGCTGATACGTTGAGGTAAGGAATGGTGTGCCAACTTTAACACCTCTGTCAGAAGCAGTGTAGCTTTCCGCCTCAGTGACTGATCAGTTTCTTCCTCGATGAGGTCTGAAAGAGACTGTTCCTGGTTAGAGTATGTATGGAAGGAGAAAGATTCATGAGAAGCATACCTGTGAAAGTCCGGCATCAATCAGCGTCGCGAGAATCAATGTCGAAAAATGCGCTGTCAAATCAAACCTATCATCATTGCTGTCGTAAAATGCGCGAACTGGTTTTGCGTCGGACTCGGATCTGAGGTTAGCAACTCTGCCATACGTGGTGAGTCGGCGGCCTGCGAGAAAGGAAGATGACCATGAAGGTGGTTTGATTCGGAGAGCATCAAAAAGTAGTTCCATAATCAGATCTCTTGCCTGTGGATCTGGGTAGTGAAGCGATTCTAGGAGGGATTGAAGAGGTTTGGCTTCATGTCTTGCAAGGATTATCAACCCGGGCCATGTTTTAAGCATTGCGGAGATGGCTTTGGCAGACGATTTCAATCGTCCATTATGAATCGAGTCCGAAAGGGAGTCAGTAAATGGCGCGAGTACAGCCTCGAGTTCGCATCCTCCTTGCAGGTGTTTTCTGCTGTGTGGTGTATCGAGAACATGCAAGAAGCTTGCAATCAGACTTTCCGATGCGCCAAAAGTCCCCTCTGCTAAAGCATCGTGCAAAGTTGCAAATCCTCCAGCGTAGGCGATCAGCTCCGGATCCTTGACCAAGATTTCAGCGAGAGTCATAATAGATATGTTTCGAAGACGGTCCTCATGATGTTCAGCAATGGAGACGATCGTTCGCACAACAGCTCGTGAGATTTCGTGAACGCCGTCTTTCACATCCAGAAAAGCTCGGACAAACTTTAATGCCTGTTCGCGCTCAATGCTAGCTTTGCTCTCCTTGACTAGAGATAGTATCACCAGCTCGTCTGTGTGCAGGGACCGGATGATTTGAAGTGACTTTCTATCAGCTATGGCGTATCGAGTCAAGCGGTAGCCAGCCGCTACGACTTCTTTGCTGTCACTTAAGAGCATGACTTGAACGCGCAAGCCGAAGACGGACCATGCAAGGTCGTATTTTAGGGTTGGGTGACGTCTAAAGAGTTCGACCAGACTGTTAGCTCGTTCGACATAGTAATCTGGCGCCATCCCTTCAATCTCAAGCGCCTGTAATGTTTCCGCGAGGACATAAGTAGGGGACTCCATCTCCGCCTCGGCTTCTTCCAATCGATCATCGTCAAGTGTGAGGTCGTTGTTCCGGGAGGGCGACCGCCTCGGACTACCCCGAAAAAGAGACATTGAAAAGCGATTCCGCGGAGGAGTTGACGGCGCCTGCGCACGTAGTAATTCCTCCTCGAGCTCATGGTGTAGTTCCGCAAGCTTGCGATTGGACGAGCTCAGTTCGGATTCCACCCTCAGACGCTGATCCTTGGTATGTTTCGGGTCCTTGGCCAGAAGTGCCTCAAGCATGTTCTCGGTTCCGGTTTTGATCTTCATCTCTTTGGCGATCTTGTCGCGAATCGCAGCCTGGCGCTCCTCGGTACTCGACAATTCTTCCAACTCAACATTGCTGCTTCCTCGTCGCCTGTAGGTACCATCGGGTCGGGGTGTCACACTCCGCGACGTAGTCATGCTCTTAAGCTCCGAGCTGAAGCTACCAGGACCCCCAAGGGAAGGCGCTAGAGAGCCTCCAGAACCTCCCCGAGGGCGGATACTTGCACTGTTTCCAGACTGTGAGCGACCATTCCTCCCAGGTCTTGACGCGGTCTCGGCCCAGCTGCCATTTGCGGAGGCATCTTCCTGGCTGGCATACGACCGTCCATCACCCAGGTCACGGTGCTGGATCGACGTTCCGGAGAAACCTGAATTATATCCGGACGCCATAGGTCTCCATCTAGTCGCAAGTGGGAGAGTGCGTATCACCTATAGCGCAAGAGACAAAGGATGAAGGACCGCATTGAGCTCGAAGGAGGTGTATCAAGAGACTGTATGGATGGTGCTGACCCGGGTGTCTTGTAAACAAAGGCCAGTGATTAACTTCAGAACAGAATGAGGCGCTGTTTGGAGAATGAGGAGTTCGAAGGGAGGGGATGCGTGCGCCGCGGTCACGGGGGCCAGCTGTCCGGGAGTGAAACAAGACCGCACCGCAAGCTATTCAGATCGGTAGAGGTTCGATGTAGGTATCAGAATGCCGGCATCATAGTGTCGCTTCAAAGGTTCGAAGAATACTCCAAGAAGGGACTATACTCTCCCCTGTTGATGGTTTCCAGCTGGATCTCAAGTCTTGGCTACCACTGGCTGACTAACCTGGGTGACAACCTTATCGCCTAAGGCCGCTATTCTTAATTGGTTTTTTGCTTGTACGACAAGTAATAGATCTCGTTTTTCTCGGTGCCTTTTGAGAATTAATGCATAAATTTATGCACCTTGTTTGGCTTAAATTCGAGTTGTCCAAGTAGACCCTGCATATGCGATCCAAAAAGGCTGTTTTGGGATCAGTGCTCTGCAAACGTTGGTGCACCTCTAGCTGGGAATATATACAAGACAAGACAAGGGGGCCAGGCGCTCTCTGCCAGCTTTAGATTGAGAAGACTAGGTGGTCTGAAGCAGATCCAACACTTCGAGAGAGGGTTATCGAGAGGCCACGAGGAGCTAGTACAACTGAAAGCAGTAGTGGTATGATATTCAACTTCCCACCGACAATAAGCAGTAGACGGGCATGTAAGATACCTCCCACCGTAGCTCTGACTACCAGCTATCCAACTTCTTTTCTTACATACCCTGCCCCTTCTCCTGCGAACCACTCTTGTTACGCTTAACAAAATGCCTTCCATACCACAAGACAAGAAATGCGAAATGCCATGGCTGCCCTTGCACAGATGACCGCCGTGAGAGAGCCCTTGCCATCTAAGTGTTGTCATCGCACTTATCTTAGCCCAGACTTCGCTTGAAACACGATGGGTGGAACTGATATGTCTTGCGCATAAGGCCGTGGGATAAGCATGAAACGAACCAAACTGGTGGTGCCGAGGGTTCGACCGTACTGAAAGCTAGTAATAAGATTGCTTCACGGATAACTTCCCAAAGGAAGACTCCGGCAAGCAGTGACTATACAGAGGCGTACATGTTCTAAATCACGGACATTCCCGCAAGAGATCGAAAAGTTTATGTATTATCATCTATGCCCTCTTTCTGTCGTTCGGGGTCCATCACATCATCATGGTTTCCCATCAACTTCCAAAAGCGCTTATCGAGTTCCCGTTGCTGTCTTCTCCAAGATCGTCTTCATCATCTCGTTTCCAAGCTTAACTGCGTCAGGGAAACGAGGCGCAAAGTACTGCTGAATTCGCTCAAAGCGATCACGGTAGGATTCGAAATCGCCAAATGAAACGCAATCAGACCAGGCCTATTGATTGTACGCAATATGTCAGCTATCCTGGGCTTTTGAAGACAGCATGAAAAGCTTCCTGACCCACGACATCACTGCCGTTAGAGCATCAGCGAGATTGAGTACTTACCCTAGCAGCGAATGTGAACTCTAGATCGTCTGAGCGAAAGGTTTTGTCGTCAATTGCGGTATCCAATGCCTCATCGAGGAGCTTAGGGTTGCGGAATAGATACTCAGTGACCCCTAACCACAACCGGAAGAGCTTCACAGAGCAATTAGCAACTCAACATGGAACGATGTAAGCAATGCAGCTGCGGTATTAGCGCCACTCACAGGTGTTGAGCAGATCATATGATCATAAGGGACGATGCCTAATTTCGACCAACAGTCGACAATTGCAAGAAGACTCAGGTGGTTGTTCGGCGGGTGATACTCCCGAGGCCGGTTCGAGAGGGAGAAGCGATCCAGAACTTCATCTTTGAGGAGCAATTCCTGACCCTCAGTACCGTCCTTGAAGACAGCTGCGCCGGCCGCCTTAACTCGACGTTTCAGCTCCTCTCGCTGTCCACCGATCATCAGTTTATACAGTTCCGTTACGGATTGGGCATAGGTGCGGATCTGTTCTTTTGCAGCAGGGTTGAGGATGGCGAGGCCAGCATAGACATGCCATTTGTTAGAGTAGATGCGCAATGTTATGTTGATCTTGACGTTTTCAATTCCGCCAACCCAGCGCGACATTTCCCAGGGGAACTGATTGTTTGCTTGCCAAGCCGTTCCCATGCTTAGAAAGGCTGCATGTGTAACCGCTTGGGTATCTGCAGTGATCCGGTCATGCATCTCGCCTGTGAGGTAAACATATTTGGAACCGAACGATGACAACACTTCTTCGACGAAACGCAAACTTTCGTCCGAGGCACGATGCTGAATCAAGACCTGAAGCAAACCGTGTTATTATGCAGGAAAGACTCGTAGTAAGACATGCGTCATACCAGAGGTTGTCCTTTCGGGTTGACCTGGGGTCCATGGAGCGAATGGCAAGATAGGATTTCTACATCTGGAGGAAGATGCTTCTCAAATGCAGCTAATTCAGGCGCCTTGCAGGATGTCTGGCCGCCGACGATCGCACCGACCTTGGTTGCTTTCCACAAGTCAGAAAAATCGATACTAGGAGTGGTGGTATCCTTTGCTCGAACAAGGACATACATGGCCCATACTGTGCAACTACCCTGTCGATGACAGCAGCCTCTACACTGTAAATAATATAATCGCTAATTCTTGAAACCAGGTGTCCATTCGGGAGTATAGTGACACCTTGCTATATATACGATGAGTATGGACAGCATTAGCTGTGAGCAAACGACGTACTTGAGAAGCAAACTCCTCCTTTAGACGTTCATAGTTCTGAGGCAGATCACATGCATTTACCCTTTATAAACAGATAGTGGTTAGTGAATTGCAGCCGCTTGGACAGACTTAGTACGAGTACGATTGAACCTGAGAAACTTGAGAGTTAGCACTTAGTTTGAGGAAGGCAAGAACAGAGCTTTGAGAAGCAAGGAATCCTTCATGAAGATTTCAGACAAAAGAAATAAAGGTAGCTGAGATTTTACATCATTGACAACCTGACAGCCAACCACATACCAGAATGGCGTAGCGGTGCAACCGTCAGGTCATGCTCGAGCCAAATGCACTCAAGTCATCATGTAAAAGGAAAAGAAAGAAGAGAGAAAAGAGAGGATGTCTTACCTATTACAAGCAAATGATGGTGGTCAATATGGAAAAGTGATGATTTACCTCCACCCTGCGAGACTGAGCCGCTGGGCATACATCTTGCCCATGTCTCCCAAACCAATGATGCCAATCATGGCATTTTCCTTGGTGAGGACCATATTGATTCTTATTTAGCTGCACCAGGCTAACTAATGAGCGAAGTTGCAGCCAAGACAGTAGACGGAAGAGAACACGGATATCTCTAGAAATCAGGCTATGCTGATTATTCAAAGAAAAGTGTGATCCAAGAAAGATCCGCACTGTTGATATCTGATTGTCCAGAAGATGAGAATCCGACAGTGCGGTGGAAAATTTGACTCTTAGCTTAAAAGCTCCTGGCTGACCGCCCACCGGCCCGACTGCTGCCGCTTCAACCAGGATATTGTACCCATTCTTTCTGCCCTTCTGCCTCAGGCTGTAACTCGCTTGACCGCCGCGAATTAACTTCTGGCCAATCAGCGCGGTGCAGCATTCGTAGGGCACACACAATCTCCACTTTTTGTATATCCAACTCCATCAGCGGATCTTGATTTTCTCTTCTTCTCTTTGCTCCATATTCCATCCCACGACCAGCACACCCAAAAATGCCTCCCAAGAAGACCACCACTGCCGCCAAGGAGAACGTCTCTCTCGGTCCTCTGGCCGGAGATGGTAAGTTTGAGGTAATGCGAATTTTGCGCATACTTGACTCTAACAGTCGTGTACAGGCAAGCTCGTTTTCGGCGTTGCCCGTATCTTCGCCTCTTTCAACGATACCTTCGTCCACGTTACCGATCTGAGGTTCGTTTTCGACCTTCGCAACGTTTGGCCTCGTGCGATTGATACTCTCGAAGAGGGATGCGCAATGGGGTCTCCTCTCAGACAAGGAACTAATATGACTCTTCAAATAATAGTGGTCGCGAAACCATCTGCCGTGTCACCGGTGGTATGAAGGTCAAGGCTGACCGTGACGAGTCTTCTCCCTACGCTGCCATGTTGGCTGCTCAGGACGTCGCTGCCCGCTGCAAGGAGCTCGGCATCAACGCTCTCCACATCAAGATCCGTGCCACTGGTGGTATGTAGCGAAACATTCGGTGACGGTGTGGGTTGGAACAAAGAGCTAATTATATCACAGGTAACGGTACCAAGACCCCCGGTCCCGGTGCCCAGTCCGCTCTCCGTGCCCTTGCTCGTTCTGGCATGAGAATTGGCAGAATCGAGGACGTGACCCCCACTCCTTCCGACTCTACTCGTCGCAAGGGTGGTCGCCGTGGTCGTCGTCTGTAGACGTGTGCGGGTGTGTCTTTGTCCAGGCTGTGCAATTTCTTTGCATGTCTGGGCTGGAGGCTACCGCCAGGGCCTTGTGCCCGCGGATGTGGATGGAATAAACGCGAAGAACGGCCCTTATAGCCTGGTCTTCAATTTTTCTCATGTCCAAAAGATTTTGTCTTCGGTTCGGGGTCTCATAGTCTGTTAGCCAGTATAGCAGCTATCTCTGCCAATATAACCAGAATTGGAGCATACTCGGACTTCGTGAGGTAGCGAGATTATTGTAGAAGGTTGATGTAGATTGCCATATAAGTCCTAGTAGTCTACGGTACCATGCAGATGTCGATTTAAAGTAAAGAGGTAATTAAAGATGGATTTGCAAGTCAGTTTACTGCCGATCTGAAGGCTGAACGGTGAAGCGGCACTTGTCAAAGTGACAGCTAGTGCGCGCGGAAGTTCAAGTTCGATAAGAGCTTTAGCCACTCAATCTTTACCATCACATCAAGCACACTCATTGTCCCTTAAAGTATTATAGTCCTCGGGTCCTACTAACTCTGCCATCGCGCGCCTCTTTTGACGTCGTCGCGGACAAGTCTACTGAAGGACGGCTGATGCCATGAACTGACGTCAAGGCTCAGTTCTGGATCCCGAATCACTTTCACAACGGCAGATCCTTGAAAGGCTTGAACAGAGCAGTCGCATTTGCTGCCTCTCCAAGTGCTGGCCAAAATTAGACTTAAGAAGAATAGCACTGCATCCACGTCCACAGCCATGCCTCTTCCTCTCTCCCCCTCCCCCACCATCCTCGTCCCCCACCTTCCGCCAAAGACTCTCGTCGGCATTGACCTCGTCACCTTCACATCGACACCCAATTTTCATGGCATACGAGACCTACCGAATGGTTGGCACTTTTTATACACTGGAACGACAGAAAGCCTTTCTCTGAGATCCGGGGGTTGGTTCTACGTTGGCGATATCAGCGTTTTTGATGAGAGTCACAATGGTGCCATAGTACCGGCGTCATCCAGAAGTTTGGGGTCGGATATTTTCGTGTGGAAATGGAATTCGGAGACAGAAACACTGGAGCCCCTGCGAGCAAGCAGCGATGCAGACAGGCAGGAGGCGATGCGCCATAAAGCGAATTTAGGCGCTGTCTGGCAGCGTGGTGGGCTGTTCCGGTACCGCAGTCGTGTCTCGTCATCGCGTACATCGCAGTCACAGCCGCAGTCACAAAAGGAGCAGCAGGCTCCTGTTCAGGAGGACATTGATGAAGGTGACGAGCAAGAGGGCAGAAAGGATTGGGCAGACTTGACGAACAATATTTCCCCAAGGCTTCTGTCGCGGATTGTTGGCGACCCTGAACTGGACGTTGATGGCCGGCCTCGGTGGATGGTTACATCCGGTAGCACTGCAGAAAGGGATAGTGATAAGATTCCAGGGCTTCCTGATCCCAACTCAGAGGATCTAGCTAAGGTTACGGGGGAGCAGGAAACTGCATTCTCGTTTCTTCCCGTTGACCTGAAGCGCACATGGAGAGAAGGAGCTATTGGACGGGAGAGGACCGAGGCGGCTCAAGATCGTTCATGGGCATTGGGGGACCTGATTCAACGACACTCCAGTGGTGGAGACCGTGGGGAAAACAGAGGAGAGACAGAGATCCTGGGTGAACTTCAATTCACTTTCTTGATGGTTATGACATTGATGAACTACTCATGTCTGCAGCAATGGAGAAGATTGCTGGAACTAGTCCTGACCTGCCAGAATGCAATCAAGGATCGTGAGCCTTTCATGGTGAGAGTACTCCGATTGCTTCTGCTACAGCTAAAACGATGCGATGATGTCGAAGGTGGACTGTTCGATATTGACGGAGCCGATGGCGGGGAATTCCTGCGCAAACTCCTGATGAAGTTCAGAAGAAATCTATATGAAGTCGTCGACAACCCTGGTCCTACGCTCATGGCCGAATTCGACAAGCTGGCTACATGGGTCAAAGACGAATACGACTGGGAATTGGATCGCGAAGCATTTGTCCGCCGGGGCATGGTTCAGCTGGAGGATGGCGAGGAAGTTGAGCTAGAAATGGAAGACGATGGAAACGACGAGACAGGGGAGTATGCTCCCCTCGTTGTCGATCTCGGCGAAGGGAGCACGACGCAGGATCTGGACATGGACAATGTGGATACGCCATAGACGAGTATCGTTTGCTTAATGACACTCTAGTATGTAATTCAGTCGACTCTTTACGCGCCATCGCGGTTCCTTATCGAGTCTGTGTGCCATTCACCTGTGCATCTCAAGCAAGCGACTCATGATAATTGGAAAGACGTTTATACCACCACACACCAGATATGTAACGAGGGAACAGATCTCCAGCTTCTTCAGAAATTGATCAGTTACCCTGTGGCAAGCTACGATTGCCGACACCTTGTTCCAGGCGATTCAAAATCAGGCATTTCAAAGGTCGTCAGGATAAACCCCCATGCCGACAAAAAGATTTGAATGCGTACTTACAATTCCAAGAGCTAAAGCTCGGTACGTAACTATATAAATTGGCATGCTCAGCGTAAAAACTCCGTTCTAACCATCATCCCGCATGCAACGAACTGTCACGTTTGAGTCTATGTCTAGTGGCAAAAGAAAGGATGCATCCACCTTAGTTGTCGACCTCTCCCTCAATCACATAAGACCATTCATGGTTCTCCTTGCCATACATGATGGCGTCCAACCAAGACCTGATCTGGGCAGCGTATCCTGCACGCTCAACGCCCGCATCAACCATGTCCATATCGAGATCGCCATTCCTGACGAGCTTCACAGGAGTGATAAAGTACTATTTTGCATTAGCCAAAGGATGCGTGAGAGTTGTCGGGCGAAGAGTGACTTACAGCAGTGCCGGAGACGAATGCCTCAATAATGCGTCCCTCCTTCCAGGCCTGCTCAACATCTCCGATGGTAAGCGCCTTTTCCACAACATCAACAGGTGCAAGACTTCCGACAGGCTTGGCCAATCTCGACCGCGCCAGCTCCAGCACGCTGCGACGGGTGACACCGGCGAGGATAAGCTGGTTCTCAAGGGGCGCAGTGACGAGCTCAAGTTTGCCAGTATCCTTGTTCTCCCAGACAATGAAGAAATTGCTCGCGCCGGCCTCGGTCACTTGACGGTCCTCCCCAAAGAGCCAGAGGACTTGGTCAAAGCCCAAGGCTTGAGCTTGACCGTGAGCTGACAGGGAAGGGCCATAGTTAGCTCCGAGTTTCGCGTAACCGAAGCCACCAGGCCAGGCACGGATTGTTTCAGGATGGGAGGCGAGAAGCTTCAGTCCGGGCTTTGTGCCAGGCTCGACGGGCTTCTTGGACGGGTCAGGCCATGGCACGGCAATAATGAAGAGAAGGGCTTCTTTGGGTGTCTGCACGCCCAGATGAGGGCCGCTGCCGATCAAAGTGGGACGAAGGTAAAGGAATCGACCGGGTTGATCCTTGGGGAGCCAGCCTATTGGGGGGGAAAAAGCCTTGTTAGTCCAATGTCAAGAATTCTTTTGAACCAGGGGCGCATACGGGGTCCATCGATCTGCATCAACTTGGCGATAAGCACCTTGAGCTCCTCAAACCGGAAACTGGGCAAAGAAGTTCTCTGGGCACTCATGACAAGTCTCTCGCCGTTGCAGTCTGGCCGGAACAGACGCAATTTGCCGTCGTATCCTCGGTACACCTTCATGCCCTCGAAGCATTCTGTAGCATAGTGCAGGCAGCCGGCAGTCGGGGGAATGCTGAGATTCTCGTATGGTTTGATTTCGGGGGTCTCCCATCCATTGTTCACGGTCCATCTGACGGTGACCATGTGGTCTGTACAGTGCGAGTGACTGAGTTCCTCCGGGGAACCGGGTTCAGGAACCAGACGCAGGTTGGTGGACCGAGTTACCTTGACGGTCGAGGCATCAAGCTCTCGGACTGTCTGCGCAATGGAACCCATGATTGGCTTGGTGTGATGCTTGCTGATACGGTTCGAAAATTGGAATATCGCAGAACCCGGTTATGACAAATGGTGCAAAAGTCGAGCGACAGCTAAACAAGGGGTTCCGGGTCAATTGGGACTTGTGAGTCACTATCAGATCCGGCGACGGTGCCGAACTATAACAACCGCAGGGACCAAGCTGAATCCGCCTGCGATAACGGAGCCTGAGGGATACAAACAAACGATGCCGGTTTACAGAGGAGGACAACCCGCCTAGACTAAGTCCAGATAATTGTTACAATATAAATAAATGAACTATCTACTCCATGTTTTCTCCGATTGAGAAAACCGGGAGGGGCGAAAGCAAAAGTTTTCTTGCCGAGCGGAGCCATTCTCTGGGACTTCGCCATCGATATCCGCAGCATAGAGTAGAATCTATTTTTGCGATGATGTAGCCGTAATGTCCTCTCGATGGGTCTCTCACTGTGGTTACAGAATGCTTCTGAGAACAACGATCTTTATCAACATCCCTACCTAACCGCTTTCTTCATGACAGCAACGTAAATTGCTTCATCGCTTTCCCTTGTCGATGACTTGCAGGAGCAATAGGACTAAAACGCGCTAGCCTACTTCCGGTATCGCGCGACTGCAGAAATGGGCAATATTTGGCGGTTTGTAGGATGCGGAGAGATCTATGGCACTTACCGCCTTCTTCTTTCTCGAAGCCTGGCATGGGATGCCGATTCTAGCCGAGCGGCTATCAAGGGAGACGATTGATTCCTGCAGGATTTCAGTGCGGATTGAAGTACCCACAGCCAGATACCCTTCAGGCAATTCTAAGTGCCAAGATCTGATATACGACTAAATGATTGGGTTAACAAAGTAGAGCTATGTATTTCTTTGTCTTCGATTAAGTCCAAGACGCACAGTGACGACTAAGCGCAGCAGACAATGATCTGAGCACCTGCGGAAGAACAAAGACAGACGCTCCTGAATAAGCTTCATTGGTCAGACTTCTCTCCCAGGAATATGGAATTGGATCCAATAGACCTGTTAGTACTAACCTTACTGAGGACATCTTCATGGTTGAACCATCTATCATCTCGGCCATAGTCCGGACATTCCCTTATCAGTTGAAACCATAGATATGCCAAACCCCCATGATTCATCACAGCGGCCCTTCAACGGCGGACTGGAACAAGGTGCTTGCCAGATCCAGTCCATTGGTACAGACCTTGATCTGGCAGTGACATAATGTATACAAACGACGCACCTTGGGCCTCAATGACCACGATCGTGGGTAATGTACCTAGGCGTATAGCACTTATGGCTTGATCACTCCCTCACCTGAACCATTTCGAACATGCTGTTCAGAGATCATCCGTTCATCCGCTGCGGTCTTTGATACGTTAGCCTCTGTGACACCACAGACTCCACAAGATACCTACCTGTGCATCACAAAATCTAAGTCCACTCGGACGATGGTTATCTGAGGTCGAGCTGTTAGTGGCTGGCTAGGACTAACCAAATACCCTAAATGCAGAAAAAGCAATTCCCATCATCGTTGCATAGTCACGTAAGTACCTTTGTACTGATAAATATTAAGCCACGTGATTAGGTAACTCTGCAAGCTGTCAAAGGAATTGATGTGCATAAGCACCTGCCTATTCTATGGGTACATCTGCCCTGACTCATGATCCATGAGGCAAACATCATCTCAGCGTGATGTAAAATTCCATATTAGGTATCAACATCCGCATGGATGTGATCTGGCAATCCTCAGCCATCAAAGACCTAAGATTTAGGTGTTCTGTACGACTGCACAGGAAAGATAGGTCGAGGCTGGGGTCCCCTAATTTCCTGTTTCGGTCATCATTCAGGTAACCGGATTGGCGGCTCGTGAGGAATATTAGTATTACGGATAAAGAAGCTAATAAGCCAGAAGCTGTAGGACGAATTAAAGAGTAGTGAGAATACCGAGGCCAAGGTTGTCTCTTAATACTTCTTGTCAATCAAGAAGAATCACTTTGATAGGCAGATGCGGGGAAAGTCACATATCGCCACGGCTGTGACGTTCCTGTGCAACGACCAGTCAGATTGACGCTGAGGGCAACGGACGATTTCCGTTGAATGGTTGCCAAGTACATTATCCATACTTTTGAGTCGGTCATACTCACTAGTGGTTGAGGTACTCAGCTGAGTCGCATTTTGGTGGTCGGCTCTACCCTAAGGTGGATTATGGATAGGTACCTAAGCTACGGGTCGGTTGTGATATCCGCAACTCTGTTGCCACGCAGGGCTGCAGTCCACGCTTCACGGCTCCACATGATGAGTAGCCAAATGAAAAAGCACCAAGACGGGCAAGAAGGGCGGGTCTGGCTTGGTTGTCATATTGACATCAAATGCGGACACCAACTTGGAAGCTAGGTTAATGTATACTCTCTACTCGTCGGCAACCCCCTTTGCACGAGCTAGGTAGACTGGCTGGGCTGATGTAAGTCCAGGTAGACAGACTTAACACTGGATAGACAACAGACAGACAGAAGGCTCAAAGCAATGAGAACAAAGAAAACTTAGATGGAACTCGACCCCACACTATCCATACCGTTTGGGATCCGGTGATCTCTTCCGCCCTATTATCTCAATGCCTTTCCATGTTTCTCCACCGCCAGATGACTAGGAGATAGAATTTGCATCAATAACCTTTATTTTATGCACCTGAGAGTCCTGGATGTTGGTCTGTTAGTGCGAGTGGGTTCATCAAGGCCGAATTTCTTGCTTGTGCGTCTTGATGGACAGTGTGCGATGCCAAACAAGTAAACCCGCGCCAATACAATATTGCTAAGTAAAGCCCATTGTAAGGTCGGTAGTTGACCAATTTGGACCATTTGAGGAAGGTTCGTGCGGTATCGTTTGGGTTCCGAAATTAATTAATGGGATGGGCACATTTTAGATACCTCAACACACTGGGATTGCGCTTGGTTGTGTAGACAGTTGTAATCAAGCCGGGCTGGAGGGCCGTTAAAGCCGTCAGACGCGTGCCTACTTGGTTAGAATGAGAGGAAGAAGGATGTGATGGAACTGATGGATGGCGGAGAGCACGGTGGACCAGAAGTTTGAATATATAAACGGAGAAAAGCCAGATGCTAAGCCAGCAATCAGCTGATGTAGACTGATCGCTCACTCGTGGTGGTGTACAAAGGTTACCAGCTATGGTGTAGCTAGGGCCCTCTAAAAGGGGTCTCTTTGACTGTTGCCCACAAAGAGACTGTCCACAACGGTCTCAAATAGCCTGCCTGTAGTTGTCTAGTACCTTACTTTACGTCAGCATGAAAAAAAGAGGCTCCATCACTGGTAGTATCTTTGGTCCAACATATGAATGAATTAGTACCTAGTAGGCTTGAACCACATCCAAATAAGACTGGCTGGTTTGCGTCTTAACTTCTTCCGGCCAATCCAGGCCTGTTACCAGCAAGCTGTGTTGAGTATCGGTACCAACGCCATGACTATGCCTCGTTACCTTTCTGGATTTCCCTTCCTTCAAATATTGCCACAAAAAGTTCCTCTCGGCCGTAGACGGCAGTTCAGTCATCTTTTCTTCAACAAGCTTCCCAGCATCTGCAACGAGGCTCCCCTACTGCCATACCGACGCCCACAATCCCGAGTAAGTCCGTCCGTCCGTCCTCCCTGTCGCTACTGCGCTTCGAGAGGATTGGTCAATGCACGCGAGACACGATAACAATTGGGGTCGGGAGCAAACTGTGATCGTCACGTATGGAGTTCGCTCTCTGGTCCAAGTGAAAGCTGCATGAGTCTGGATGGGGTTATCACTGCCGCCAAGCCCTTATTGTTTGTCAGTACAACATCCCATTCCTCTTTTCCTAAGGAGCATCGTCCCGCAATTACCAGTTCTTGTGGAGTGAGTCAAAGGAAGAGAAAAATGGAATAATGTTGCGCCCTGAGGCCGTCTGTGTTCGCGTCCCGCGGTGAGACAGTTTCCTTCTGCCGAGTGTAAAGGTGTGGCCCGAGATGGCATCCGATGATCAGGACAAGCATCTACCAACCCTCGCCCCGGGCCCACGAGGTCCCATTACGCTGAAAACTACCGCCGTATCACGGCCAAAGAAGATTTCCACGGCGTGCTTACCATGTAAGCAGGCGAAAAGAAAGGTAGGAGTAGAGGTTTTCTCTGTCAGCTATAATCGCAGAACAAACGGGACAGGTTAATTAGGCAAGGTCTTTCCGCGTCGTTTCCACCTCCCTTGACTTCAACCAACCCACATACACCAGCTCATAGCTAATGGTCATTGACTTTCTTTTGAAATTGCAGTGCAGCGGCCGACCACCACCCTGTAAATCCTGCAAGACCGCGGATGCCGAATGTGTCTTCGATGAGTCCCTAGACCTGAGGCGAAAGGTCGCTGCTAAACGAAACCTCGAGGAGTTGTCCTATTACCGAACCCTGCTATACGCTCTCCTTGAGTCACTTCGCAATTCAGACGAGACCGAATTAAACAAAATCCTGGATCACATACGCGGTTCTCCATCCCTCAACAGTATTGCGGCCATCGTGGCAGGGCCGACCATAGACCCAAGCGATGTCAGTTCCGAGGATCTCAAAGGTGGTTCTGAGGAGTCCAGCTCGCAAGCTGGCTCGCAAGAACCCGTATACCTCGATATACACTCTCGAATAACGATGGAGAAGCTTTGCGATATTCCTCTAGTCCAAGTCCCTGCTAAGCCTTGGACAGCCGTCACCGATGATGGTCAACTTGTCTCGCATCTGGTCTCTTTATACTTTACCTGGGACAATCCACTAGTGCAGATCGTGGATCAGAGGGTCTTTCTGGAGCATATGAAAGCAGGGAAGACGAACTCGGAGTTCTGTACGCCGTTACTGGTGAACAGTGTTCTGGCCATGGCAAGTGTACGATGTCTCCCCAACTCTGTTGAAGGCAGCATTCAGTTTTTGACTTTGGCAGCTGTACTCTGATTTCCCTGATGTCTTTGCTGTTCCCTCAGAAGTGGCTTCGCGCGGCCGGCATTTCTTCATGGAAGCAGAGAGACTTTGGAGAGCCGAAGAAGGCCAGGCTTCTCTGGCGAATATCCAGGCGGTAGTTCTGATGAGTTATGTGTATGTCGCTTGCATGGAGCGTTGTCGGGCTGGACCGCCTCCAACTTCACTACTCGTGGTTCAAGACGCTAATGTATCTGAATTAGTTTGAAATCTCAAGGGAAGGGTCAACTCAGCTGGCTCATGCTTAAGCAAGGTGTGCAACTTGCCCAAGACTTCGGACTCTTCCGGGCATCAAGAGCAGTACCTCATAGAACGTGGTCCGTCCAATTTCAACGTGTTGCAGCAATCACTGCATGGGGGATTTATATCATGAACTCGTATGGCCGAAAGCATCCAGTGGCGCATGCATGGCTGATCTTTTGTGACAGGCAGGTATCTATGGAACTACAAAGGGCGCCGGCCTTAAAACATCCCGACTTCAACCTGTTCAGCGAGGAAGAAGCTACCGAAAAAACCATGTGGAGTCCATACCCTCTTACGAACAGGCTCGACTATGTCAGAAAACCGGCCCGTCTTCGTTATGCCATGCGGAAGTTGGCCGACCTAACGCTGATTACGGTGGACATCCAAGAGCTGTTGTTTGAAAAGGCGTTCGACATAACCGTCGAGCAACTCTGGGCAGCGGCGAGGGTGTTCTTTTCGCGCTTAGAAACGTGGCTCGTAGGTCTGAAGGGCGCTATGGAAGATGAAGATCAGTTTATGCCACACATGTCGTTCCTGCGGTAAGCTTGTAGTCTGTGTCAGTACGAAATAACGAAGTTCTCACCCATAATTGCAGGATCAAGTGTCACCAAGCAATCATGTCGATGTTCAGCTTCCTTTTGGAGCACATGATGCCTGAACAACCACAACACTCACCAGAGATTCAAGAAGCGAAAAAAATTCGACTTCGGGCTGCGAAAGAAATCGGTTGTTGTTTGCGTCAGCAGCGCCAGACTTACGGTCTCGAACAAATTCCACGATACCTGCTCGACGCTATCAATAGCAGTTGTCTTGTTTTAGCCACCGACTTGTGCGATGAGGAATCGCAGAAATCGTTTGCTGAGACGTGTCGGTACCTGGTCGCGTTGAAGAGGAGGCTGACGAAGGTGGAGGAGATGATCATGAGAATTGAGTCTCTAGTGGGCGCTGATACCTTTGCAATGGCCGCCGGTTACTTGCATTAGGCTCTGGGTAAACCATCTCCATTATGCTTTGACGCTCCAGGTAAGCCAATGTACGAAACAGATGGAATACTGATGAAGCAAATAAATAGGGCTCAGTCGAAGTCTTGTGAAAGGGGCCAATGAGGCGGAGACGAAGGGTGGCGACGGAAGACGAAATCTATCTGATGGTAAAGCGTTCAGTAACGAGCGTCATGAAGCAGTCAGTTTTGATAAAAGATTCCTGTTATCTGACAGGATGTGCATGCTGAAGAACATCCATCATATCGAAGTTGTACTAAAACGAAGCATGGCCGATTCCTGTGTCATTTGGCAGTCATGATAGAACAGCGTCCTTGGAAGTGCTGGCTTGACCAGATACAGCCAAGAAACTCAATGAACTCCATGACTCTATGACCGGGGACTTTGTTTGGAATGCTCACTTCCTAATTTCTTGGAGAGATTATTCGACTTCGTGTCAAAGAAATGGAGGGAGGGATGGGTGGAATATGGACGACCCGGCGGCAGAACGGTAAGTTGAAGCTACGGGGTATGGTATCCTGTATGACTTGCAAACCGACTTGTAAAACGCTACTATTATGAAATTTTGTATGGTAGATCCAGCATGTAACTGGGTAAGTAGGAGCTTCTACGGATACTGCTGAATAGCTACGTCATGTATCCAAGCATTAATCCATGGTTGACACATGGTTGACACCATACTTCACACTACCTATTATCCACGATCGTCCCGTACAGTATGGCTGTCCTAGAATAGTCCTCCTGGAGTAGACTATTTTACAGGCTTTTCCCCCCCAAATTGGCAGTGCAGGACATGGCACTCCAGCAGTCCACGGCCACAGACACTCCACATGGGGCACAAACTTGATATTGCACTGAACTCGGAGAAACCCCTGGAGCTTACCTCACCTTAGGCCTTGTCCAGTCGAGTGATTCAAGCCCTACTTATGCATGGTCCTTCACACGAGCAGCTTTGGAGAGCTCCAATGACCTGGTTACGAAATTCGAATATTATTATCATAACACGCGGAGTCACGGAGAGGACTAGTCTGTTTCTGCTTGCTAGTTTGCTCTAGGTCTGCACGTTCGTGATTCCTATCCATATGGAGATCTCGTCAATGATAGAAATCTGAGTCCTAGTCCGAATGATAGTACATAGAGAAAGAAAAGCCACGCAGCTTCTCATTTATAGCCTGAAGATAGGCACATCCAGTTTGAGGGGGAAAACAAATTCGTTGGGTCTTGGCCTAGGACTTCTTTCGCTCTGTCATGGCCACATCCCTAGGTAGAATTCACAACCTGGTAGGACGGGATATGCCCGGGATATGAAAGAAACTTCCTGATTTGGAAAGATTACTGTATCACAGTCAGGTAATATCACGTGATATTTACTACATAACCGCATAGATGACTCAGCTCCCTTCCTATGCAGAGATAAGATAAACACAAACCTCTTCAAGCGAAAACCCTCAAAATTCGACGCCGCCGAAACAATTATCCCACACGCCGACGTCAACCAGCAACGCCGAACGACGTATCTCCCTCCGCAGCTCACGCTTGCCGACCGACCCCGATACGATCTCACTGGATATTTTGCCATTATCGGATCACCTCCAGAGTCAATATGTCGTACGAAGAGCGCGTCAATGCGCACCCTAACCTGGGCGACGAGTCCGATGTCGAGGAGGAGGCCCTCGTCAACGACTACCGCGAGCAAGTGAATTTCGACGATGGCATGAGCGAGCTGGAGCGGACAACATCCCTTGGAACTGGTTCCCAAACGCAAGATCTCCAGGCTCAGCTTGCCGCTGCTGCAACCCCGCTTGAATACCAGGCCACTCTCGAGACCAAGTTCGCAAGCTATGACAACTACTGCAGCCTGTTCCACTACATCCTGAACTCCGAAGGCCCTGTCGAACTGGAGGTGCCATCTGTACGTCCCCATCTCTAGCCCACTTTGCTCTATGGAAGCAAATCTCCGCGGGCTCTGTGTATTTTCTCCGTGGTTTCGCCAATGTCATTTCATGGCCGCTGTTGAGACAATTGCTAACCTCGCATACCTATTTCATTCACATAGTACTACTGGGCCTGGGATGTGATCGATGAATTCATCTACCAGTTTGAATCGTTCTGCCGCTACCGTAACCGTGTCGCCCGCAGCGGCTCCAACGAAGAGGAGGCACAACTCCTGCGCGAGAACCCGAACACATGGGGCTGCTACTCTGTCCTCAACGTTCTTTACTCTCTCATCCAGAAATCGCAGATTAACGAACAATTGGCTGCTATCAAACGCGGAGAGGATCCGTTGGCATTCGCTGGTGAATATGGCTCCCGCCCGCTGTATAAGATGCTGGGATACTTCTCTATCATCGGTCTGCTGCGTGTCCATTGCTTGCTGGGAGATTTCAGCCTTGCTCTCAAGACCCTTGATGATATTGAGATGAACAAGAAGGCCATGTTCGCTCGTGTCATGGCAGCCCACTTCACCACTTACTACTATGTGGGTTTCTCGTACATGATGATGCGTCGTTACGGCGACGCCATCCGCATGTTTAGTCACATTCTGGTCTATGTCTCGCGGACAAAGAACTTCCAAAAGGGTGGCAACAGCTATGATGCCATTGCTAAGAAGAACGACCAGATGTATGCTCTGATCGCGATCTGCGTGGCTCTTCACCCCACTCGTCTGGACGACACTATCCACTCGGCTCTGCGTGAGAAGTACGGCGAGCAGCTCCTTCGTCTCCAGCACGGCGGTCCCGATGCCCTTCCTCTGTTCGAGGAGCTCTTCCGCTCCGCTTGCCCCAAGTTCATCAGCCCCACTCCTCCTGACTTTGACAACCCGGCTCTTAACATCGACCCTGTCGACCACCACACCGCTATTTTCATGGACGAGGTCAAGAACACCCTGTACAATCCTACCATCCGGTCGTACCTCAAGCTCTACACGACCATGGACCTGAAGAAGCTCGCCGGTTTCCTCGAAGTCCAGCCCGAGGTTCTCCGCTCTTGGCTGCTGGTGAACAAGCAGCGCAGCCGTCAGGTGCGCTGGGTTGAGGGTGGCCTGTTGGAGGGTGAGGTCGTCAGCGCGAATGACCTCGACTATGCGCTGGAGAATGACCTGATCCACGTCAGCGAAACCAAGGCCGGCCGCCGTCTGGTGGACTGGTACCTGAGAAACTTGGCCAGAGTTTACTAGATGGCCACCTTCTTTCAATCCGAACCTCTGCCTGAGGCTTCGAAACGAGGTATGTGTTATGCCAATGCATAGGATATGTGTGGCATTTAAGTGGTCACCGAGTAGTCCGGCGGTAACGCCTCAACCGCTCCAGGAGTTATGAAAAGCCGATCAGGGGCTAGAGGTGGCAACTAGGTGTGGTCAATGGGAACAGGGCGTTTGGATAACCCTAATCTTGAAGTGATGCCAATCATTCTTCCTGAAAGAAAACAGAGGGGTAAAAGAGGCAGTAGGGCGAGGATTAGCCCCTCTCATGATGAATTTTGTTCCGTGTCCCCCATTTTCTCTTTATCTTCATTTTCAGTTCTTATTTGTTCTTAACAAGCTGTATCCCAGGTTTACGGCCTTGACTTGCTCGGGACACGGGTTCGTCGCGATCAAAATGAGTTTAGACGGTTGATTCAGGGCGTAAATGTTACATTTATGTTTCTCTAGTTCCATATTATACGGTCTACGCATCATATTTGCAAATAAAAGAAATGCCTCACTTCAGTAATGGTTCCTAGAGATTGGCGTGGCTAGGCTTCAACTTGCACATAATATATATAATAAGCCTGTCACAAGAAGATTCGGTGGGTATAGAAGCACAGCTCGTCACCCTAACGTGAAGTGGGGTATGGTATCTATTACTCTATCTGATAAAATATTGTGATATACATTGAAGAGAATGTGCAATCGGTTCTGATATCTCAGCATCCAAAACCTGGTCAAGGAGATTATTCAATCCTTCACATCGAAACTCGTTCCGCAACCGCAGTTGCTCGTTGCCCGCGGATTATCAACAATCTTGAATTGACTGCCAATCAGTTCCATAGTATAGTCGACCGTGCTCCCCGATAAGAGTTCCAAAGACGGTTCATCCATGACCACCTTTGCTTGGCCGGACCCCGAGGCCGTGCCTTGTTCGGGTTCCGCTTCGAATACCGTGTCTTCCTCGGGGTCTATCTTCGAGGTTGCCTCGAGAGACATGAGGTACTGGAAGCCGTGACACCCTCCGCTGGTCACAGTGATCCGAAGATGGTGGTATGGATTCTCCTCCTTTGTTGCCGACGAGGAAGAGGATGGATCCGTGATTTCTCGAAGACGCTGGCCAGCAAGTCAGTAATCTTGGACAATGATATACTCCTTGAATGAGAAGTATGGGGAAAAAATCAATAAAATAAAACGGCGATAAGACGATGAAGACAATTTGAACAAGCATCAAAAACAAAAAGATCTGAGTGAAAAAACATACAACAGCCGGGATTCGCTGGTGGTCACCCACCCAACTACTAACCGGCCGGCGTGTGGCTTAAGTACGGCTGAGCGGACGGGAAGCCCTGTTTTCCACACCCTATGGTCGTATGTGCTAGATATGTGTTCAACGAGGCTTATACCTCGGTGACGCAGCTCTTCTCCTCCCAACAAAGCGCTGATATGTAAATCCCGAGGAAGCCACGGCAGATGGTATCCTTAACTGGTCTGACATTTCCGCAAAGAGACAGAGACACAATTTTAAAAAAGTCATCCAACATACCTCTGCTGCCCGAGGAGAAATATTGATCATCAACGCATTCCCTTCATCGTCCACCCTCGGATTCTGTACGACTTTAACGCCCGGCCGAGCAGTTGATGCGGAGAAGGCACAGCGTTGGCGGTAATTCAAAGAACGTCTTGTGGAAGGGATTCGAAACGAAGTATTGGTCGTAGATGGGATCAGAGAGCTCGAAATAGACCGAGGAATAGTGGTGCTGCAGGAGGAGAAAGGCACGGACAAGCGAGAGGCCGAATTCGATGCTCTACCAGATGTGAAGCGTAGGAGCGCCACTCCAGACATGTTTTGGCGTCGCGATAGACGAAGAACGGCTGAGGATAACGCGGGCTGAGACATTATTGCGGTAGATTTTAGGAGTCGTCAAGATGTTTGTCGAACAGGTCGCATATTACTTTCAGGTCCTTTGCATAAGGCAATGCTTGTTTGTCATCGGCAAGCTTGATTATATATCCTCCAAACACCGTAAGGTAGGTTTCCCGTTAGTCAGATGGTTGCGCATGACACCATTGGTCAGTTGTGTCGGTAAGCAGCGGCAGAATAATGATTTCCGTCGGCGATAGTCGTCATGGAGGGGTGACAACCCCGAGGCGCAATGGACAATGCTGCCATGAAGTGCCTAGCCCATTTACGAGACTGACAACGTCTTGCAGTAATCTGTGGTATCTAGGTGAGATATACTTTACACCATCGCTCCCGCAAAGTTCATGCAGAATGGGTTCTCGCCTACATGTTCAGGAAATCCAAGGCGGACCCCCGCTTCCTTATCAAGATGATATCAGGGCCTTTTGCAAAGAGTATGCAGAGTCACTAGATGCACAAGACCCTTTGCGTCGCTTCAGGGACGAGTTTATCATTCCGTCAAAAAAGGATCTAAAAAGAAAGACTCTGTTTCCAAAGGATGGTATGTACGTACGACTTCGTGTAGACGTCCCATTTGCTTCGCTAATACAAGCTGTGTCTGCGTCCATGCTGCAGAAACTGAAGAGGCATCCGATGAAGAATGTATTTACCTCTGCGGCAACTCGCTTGGCCTTCAACCCCGTAGCACCCGGAAATACATCGAATACTACCTTCGGACATGGGCAACCAAGGGCGTAACCGGTCATTTTGTTCCGCATGACGACCAGCTGCTTCCTCCATTTGTTGATGTCGACGAGGCTGGAGCCAAACTCATGGCCCCGATTGTGGGTGCACTAAAAAGCGAAGTAGCCGTGATGGGCACGTTAACGGCCAACCTACACCTCTTGATGGCTAGCTTCTATCGACCGACTCGGGAAAGATACAAGATCATCATCGAAGGCAAGGCATTTCCGAGTGATCATGTACGTTTTCTGGAGTCGATCCGTCTTCAACGCTATGTGGCCAAAGCTAACACGAATCCGAGTTAGTATGCCGTTGAATCCCAGATCAGGCATCACAATCTCGACCCAAAGGATGCCATGGTCCTTATAGAGCCTGAAGACCTTGATAGGCCCATTTTGGACACAGAATATATCCTCCGAGTCATTGATGAGAATGCGCATAGCACTGCTCTGATCCTCCTATCCGCAATCCAATTCTATACCGGGCAATACTTCGATATCCAAAGGATCACCGCTCATGCACAGTCTAAAGGTATTCTTGTTGGCTGGGATTGTGCCCACGCCGCAGGCAATGTTGACCTGCGACTGCATGATTGGAACGTCGATTTCGCTGCCTGGTGTACTTACAAGTACCTCAACGCCGGACCTGGAGGGATGGCAGCTTTGTTTGTCCATGAGAGGCATGGCCGAGTGGACATGGAACAGGCCGCATCTGGGAAGGAGGCTTTTTATCCGCGGTTTTCTGGCTGGTGGGGAGGGGATAAGCAAACTCGTTTCTTGATGAACAACCGTATGTTGATCTCACCGATTCAGATTGTGTTTTTATATTGAATTTCTGACCTTGTATGACCAGACTTCGTGCCCCAGCAAGGAGCCGCCGGGTTTCAGCTATCCAACCCATCAGTTCTGGATATGAATGCAGTAGTGGCATCATTGGAATTGTTTAACCAAACATCGATGGCTGAAATTCGCAAAAAGTCCTTGAACCTCACAGGATACCTGGAACAGCTTCTTCTCCGCGACCCTCAAACCCAGAGTTCCGAGAAAAGACCCTTCAGCATCATCACTCCCTCAAATCCAGCAGAGCGTGGAGCTCAATTGAGTATACGTCTCCAACCAGGCCTTCTCGACCGTGTCCTTGAATCGTTGGATGAGGATGCAGTAATCATAGACGAGAGGAAACCAGACGTCATTCGGGTTGCACCGGCACCTTTGTATAACACGTATATAGAGGTGTGGCGATTCGCTCAGATCTTCCATCTTGCGTGTGATAAAGCGCTTCGTGGTCGAGAGTAACATAGCAACACTGTGATGGCAACAATATTTCTTACGACCCAACGGATGTACATACATACCTTGACCGTATATACAGTGTTGAAAATTAGGGACATTATGACATTATAAACCAATGTAGCAAGTTGAAAAAGGACAAGGTCTCGGTTGTTTTCTTATTGCTGCTATTTTGAAGATTTTCGTGGATATACACTTTAACCGAAAGCAAAATAAGCTCTTTCCAGAGGTTGTCGTTCCGACTCCCAAGCAAGCCAATCTGATCTGGTAGTCCTGTTTTGGAATTTCGTATTAGTAAATCTGCGAGAGATAAACCAAGATGAGCGCAAGGGTGATAGATCATACGGCAAAAGTCCCATGGCATTAACCTTCCAAATTCCCAGTCCCAGCAAACCCAATTGCATCAGGACATAAACAGCCTTCACTCCAATCAATTTCCCGCGAATGCCTTCGGTGTCAAATTTTGCGAAGACAGTATTGGTGTTCATCAAGCCCTGGATGGGGCCTTTGAACAACATGAAGACCATCATGATACTGAAGATCTGAAGGCTGTTTCCAGACATGTACATCATGATCGCGTTCATGGGAATCTGCTTCGAAGGAGCGAGAGCAATCTCCCATGCTTTTTTCAGCTTTAGAGTATCGGTTTCGCCAGGCTTAGCGGTTGTGGAGGTAGTTGATTGCTGCTGAGCACGCTAAATAACAACCCAGTTAGTTTGCTTCGAACCATGACGGCGATCACTCAGGTAATTCTACGCATAGAGAGTGACTTACGCCCTTGCCTAGTACTTTACTGCTGGAGAATCCCGGAGGATCAGGGATACTGGATGCGGCCTTGGTAGGACGCGGCATAGGGGTGTTCAGCGCAACCACCCATTGCGGCGGTGGTGGAGGATTGAAAGGGTTGGAAGCCATACTGGATGACTTGGCGCAAGGACACGGTCAGCGCCGTTCTTTTGGAGCCGAAATCGTGAGAGACCGGTGAGTTGGAGCAAGATTGCAAATGATGCAGATTGATGATCAGGACGGAGTTGATCTAATCGGTGGTCAGAACTCCCCACAAGCACGCGGAGCTGGCGGCAGCCGATCCACTCCTGATTCCCTGAACCGTTCGACGGATCCAGAACGTTTAAACCACAATGACATCTGGCACCTATAATTTCATTTTCTTATTTTGAGCACTTTGTGTCTATTACTTGGTATCCCCGACGGCGCGATATTCCACGCCAAACCCCAGTCTTGATTCAGCGAAGGCTTGGGCGTCTGCCATAGACACTTTGTGCAAACGACTTAAGCACCACGACGATTCCCAAAGGCATGGAGGCGTTGAAGGAGCAGAGCAGCTGAAGGGAAATAGCACGGCCGTCTGGAACGATCATCCGTTCTTCTAAATCGCCCTTGACAAGATTCATGTGAATCCGCGATCGAAGCCGAGTCCGATCCTCACACGGAAACGTTTCGCAGACTTGAAAGGAGCTAAGGAGACTCTATTTGCCCGTCCGCAAAGCCACACACCATGAGTTCCAGCGGGGGTGATGCGAAGCTGTTCGCTAGGGTATGTTAATATGCTTGCTTTGGTGGTCATCGGACCTACCCAGGTAATGGAAGTGCGACCAAGCACTCCATTGACGCATTGCCTTATCTTCCCCTCGCTTCCCCCTCACGTCGAGTTCTGTCTTGGAGCGTCGTCTAATGACGAAGCTGGCTGGCATTCTTGCCCCTTGTATCCTCCCAGAAGCCCACCTGCCGTTGTATACTTGCTTCCAACATATCGATTATCTACTTACATGATTCAAAATCACTTTTCCCTCTATGTTCATCGCCGTGCTTCCTTATACGACCAACTATGGCTTACCATTCTCTCAATCTTCACAGGGCAAAGTCGCGGAGCTGCGACAGGAGCTCAATAGCGGCGGCAAGAAGGACAAGAATTTCTCGGCGAAGAAAATAGCGCTCAAGAAGATCGTTGCCAATATGACCATGAGCAACAATGACATGGTCGCCTTATTTCCCGATGTGATCGGTTGTATGAACTTGCCCAGCCTGGAGATAAAGAAGATGTACGTCCCTAGGGAGGGGCACGGATACAAGGCGCAGGCCCAACAGACGACTGACTCCGTACAATAGGTGCTTTCTCTTCCTGGTCAACTACTCAAGGATGAAGCCCGATGTCGCCTTGAAGGCGCTGCCCATATTGGTAGATGTATGGACGACCATGTGTTTTTATGTGGTCCTATTCATGAGCTAACATGGATCTCAGGATATGGACGACTCGAATCCGCTTGTGCGCGCGTTGGCTCTGCGAACTATCTCATATGTGCACGTTCGCGAGTTCGTCGAAGCAACCGTTCAGCCTCTTAAACGTTTGATGGGGGACATGGATCCTTACGTTCGCAAAACTGCGGCTTTTTGCGTTTCCAAGCTCTACGAGCACGATAAGAAGATGGTTGAGGGCTCGGACCTCATCGATCGGCTCAACCGAATGCTCAAGGATGAGAATCCAACCGTCGTGTCCAGTGTTCTTGCTTCTTTGACAGATATCTGGGGCCGAAGTGAATCGATATCCCTGACGATTGACTATGCAAGCGCCTCAAAACTTGTTTCTATCCTACCAGACTGTTCCGAGTAAGACGATCTGCCCTTGGTCCTTCCCTATGCTTTGTCCGCGCTGCTAACAAATAACTAGATGGGGGCAGACTTACATCCTTGATGCTTTGATGTCATATGTGCCTCAGGACACAGCAGAAGCACTCCTGCTCGCCGAGCGTGTAGCTCCTCGCCTTTCTCACTCCAACTCTTCTGTTGTCCTTACATCGATCCGTGTCATCCTCTATCTCATGAACTACATAGCCGATGAAAGGCACATCACTTCTCTGTCGAAGAAGCTGTCACCGCCTCTTGTTACTCTGCTGTCGAAACCTCCGGAAGTGCAGTACTTAGCTCTCCGAAATGCCATTCTCATTTTACAGAAAAGACCCGAGGTTCTACGGAACGACATCCGAGTCTTTTTCTGCAACTACAATGACCCGATTTATGTCAAAGTGACTAAGCTCGAGTTAATATTTATGCTGACCACGAAGGAGAATATCGGCATTGTGCTAGCAGAGTTGCGAGAGTGAGTGCAATGCTCCCCAGCCATATGTCCATTGACTGATTCGGTATAAAGATATGCAACCGAGATCGATGTTCATTTCGTGCGAAAAGCCGTTCGTGCCATCGGGAAACTGGCCATCAAAATTGAATCTGCAGCACGGCAGTGCATTGACACTCTCCTGGAGTTGGTTAACGCCAAAATCCCTTATATTGTGCAAGAGGCGACTGTTGTCATTCGGAATATCTTTCGCAAGTATCCCAACCAGTACGAAAGCATTATCAGCAACGTCATTCAGAATATCGACGAATTGGATGAACCAGAAGCAAAGGCAGCCATCATCTGGATCATCGGGCAATATGCAGACCGCATTGAGAACTCAGACGGACTGCTCCAGGATTACCTGGCCACTTTCCACGACGAGACGGTTGAAGTGCAACTTGCCCTCTTGACGGCCACCGTCAAGCTGTTCATCCAACGCCCTACCAAGGGTCAACAGCTCGTACCTCAAGTCCTAAAATGGTGCACAGAAGAAACGGACGACCCGGATCTCAGGGATAGAGGGTACATGTACTGGCGTCTGCTGTCGACCGACCCGGCTACCGCGAAGCAGGTCGTGATGGGCCAGAAACCCCCCATCAGCGCAGAAAGCGAGAAGCTGGACTCGCGGACCCTAGAAGAACTCTGCTTGAACGTCGGCACGCTGGCAACTGTGTACCTCAAACCGGTCCAGCAGGTTTTCCGCTCTGCGCGGACCCGACGATTGCAGTACAGCCCTGCCCTGCAGAAACCCCAAGACGAGAACGGAAGTAGTGCTTGGCAATTCCTCCCGGGTACTGGGGCGGATTCAGGCGTTGTGGCCAATGCATCGCCGACGAACGGCTCTGGTACCGGTGCAAGCAGCATGAATGCCGCCGTGAGCGCCGCAGACATGTACTTCAACAGCGTCGGAAGCCAGCAGATGGCGGCACTCGACCTGGGTGGTCGAGAAGATGGCGGTGCTGGTGGCGGTGGAGCCTCTCAGACTCAATACGTGGTCAACCAGAACCAGCAGCAGGTGTACCAGCCTCAGCTGGCTGGCGGGGCGGCGACAGGCGAGTTGCTATTGTTGTAATGTAGGATAGATCTTTTCGATTCTTCTGTAGGAAATGTTTTCTTATACTTAAATGTAGCGTTGTCGGCCGCAACCCTTCGTGATACCTGTATAATTCAATTATGGCATTCTCATTCCAGAACTCCGCTGTATTACTTCAAACCGATAATATATTGAATCAAAACTTTGGCGTGTGGAGGAGGAACCGATGCCCAAGGCTCAAATAATTACTTTTCTATTTTCTTCTTTCCTCGGCCGGCGCGCAACGAGAGCAAAGCTACTGGTTTGCTGCGAAGGTCAGGGTATAACAGCTGCTTGAAACTAATTTCATGCCCCATGCCGAAATTGAACGCCAGAGAGAAGCCCCCAATATATTGTAACCAATAAAAGAACCGAGAACATAGGTGATGACAATGCCCAAGGCATGGCATGGCGTTCCTTAATCCTCCATCCTTTCCAAGCCACCACGACTGCGTCGGATCCGATCGTCCAGACTATCTTCCTGGAGCTGACGATGGAGTTTACCAACAAAGCGACCTCGTTCAGACCGCTGCTTTTCGTCTGCCTCGCGCTCTTTCTCTTCCATAGCTGTGACCTCGGCAATGCGCTGAAGACGCTTTTGTTCCAACTCGTCTGCGTTGGACATCATCTCAGCCAGCTTCTTCTTGCGTTCCTCTTCCAGATCCTTTTCTTTGTTACTAGCAGCTTCATCTCTAGTATTCAGGGTCCGTTCCCTAGGATTCGAGTCTCTGGGTTCCTTGTTATCTCTCCTGTCGTTGCCTCGGTAGGATTCTGGCCGATCATGGTTTCGAGAGTCTCTGTGATATCCATCGCTCCTGTCCTCTGTCCAGCGTCTATCATGGTAATGATTGCCGCGTCGAGGAGATGGCGAACGATCTTCATTTGATCGTCGCCGTGTGTGGAGGTCATATCGGTCATCACGGTCCTTGTATCTGCTGGAATGTCGGTCTCCGTCGTTCCTATCCGCTCTGCGGTCTCTCTCACTCCGACGATCATCCCTCCGATCACGGTCTTTGCGCTCATCTCTGCGATCAGCCCGTCTATCTCTCTCATCTCTGTAATCTCGGTCATCCCCCTGTTTCCTGTCGGACCGGTCTGGCGACAAGGGAGACCGAGATCTCTGCCGATGTGATGGATGGCGGTGAGAACGGTGTGTATCCTCATCTCCATGTCTCGAGCGTCTATGGCTGCGATCCCGATCGCGACTCCTATCTCGGCCACCACGGTCACGACGGCGTTCCCTATCCCTATCACGATCCCTATCAGGATCCCTATCACGATCCTTGTCACGGATATGCTGACCCCGTCTCACCGATTCCTTCACCATATTCTCATAAGCAGCCTGCTCACGTTTCTTGATTTCGAGTAACGGGTCCGCCATCACCTTCGCCATTGTATCACGGGGGTTATTCACAGGAGGCGGGGCGGCATTAGCCGCAACGACATCAGTCCCCTTCTCCAGCTTCTTGCTCTCATCGTTTTTGAGTAGAATCCCATCAATACGGCGCTTGCCCAGTAGGTATCCCTCCATCTCTTCGGCATAGTGACCTGTTGCGCTCGACGGCGCCTGGTACATCCAGTCGACCCGATTCAGCTGGCGACCTTTCCCCGAAGATTCTTGCAAGCGCTGTAGTTCTTGAATCTGGCGCTCTTCTTCCCGTTCACGTCGGAGTTGCTCGATGCGTTTGCGTTCCTCTAAGGCTCGTTTCTCTTCCGCCCACACGCGCTCCTGATTGCGGAGCAGCGATGGATGCCATGATCTGATATGCTGGTGAGTAAGAGGATACAAAAAAGGGATAGTTGCGGCTGTGGAGATGTAGGTACTTACTTCTTCAAATTCAGATCGCCACCCATTTTGACAGTGATGACGCCGTCAAGCTGCGATGGTTGTGAGGGACAAGTTGGTGAAGCTCTTGAAGATAAGGAAATCGGAGTTGGGCTGAATGCCTGAACAGGAAACGACGGAAATCAGGTTGCCACCGTTATTGGTGCCTCTAATTTCAGGCATCACACTAGCAAACCTGCAGCAACAAAGGCCTACGGACAACATATGCACTACTATGTCAAGTAAGCTTATGATATGTTAATTCAGTGAGGATTATGCAGTGATAGACGGCCATTACAAACACTTCATAAGCAGTTTGATTGGGACAAAGCATTAGTAGATACATGGAAACAGAAAATAAACGGCTTGAAAGTAATCAAATGGTTGGTGAAAAGGAACCTGATAACTGCAGGCGACTAATGAAGCAGCTCTGCCATCCATGTACATGAAAGAAAATTAAACATGTACCCGAATCGACTTGAAAGCTTAGGTATCTGCACAACCGCCCGCGCATTCGTAGATCTCTCACAGAATATCAAAGGATGAAGGAGACAAGGCAAGGACAGATAGAGATCATATCTCCTCCCGCACACGTAACACATACAATCTTCCTCTTCGATGGCTGCCCATAAATCTCAGGGATAGTGCTTTTGCAGCTTACGTAGCGTCATGGCCAGGCATTCTCAACTCTCCCAGCCTACCCAGCTTCGAGGCATAACTCGCCACACCTTGCATTCTCCACTTCGCAGATCATTGAGCTTGAAGCTCTCTACCTTCACCTTCTTGCTTTCTCTGCCTTGTTCCCATGCGCGGATCTTCTTCTTGGTACCGTCCCAGTCAACGACAATACCGACATGATCCGGCTTACCGACTTCAGCATTGTATTTCTGGTGCATTGTGCCTCGGTGGCCTTGGAACCGCGCGTTGCGGAAAGTGACGATATCTCCAGCTCGGATCTCGTCGTTCTGTTGCACAGATGCATTGGCCAGATTTGCATAAACCAAGGCACCATAGGCGCGTGTACCGACAGGGAGGAGTGCATCTTTCAATGGACTAAGCAGATGCTGGACCAAGCCGAACGGTGTACCATCTGAGACAGTTGTATTCTGAATAGCGGTCACAGCATCCGAGATACGTGTACCGAATTGCGCATGCGCCTTCTCAAGCTGGTCCTGGCGCGGCTGCAGAGGTGGAGGTTCGTGACGCTGCTCCAAGGACACATCCGAAGGATTTCGGGCGTCATATGCCACTGTGATAACGGTCTGCGAATAGTCCATGAACAGGACATAGACATCTTTGGAAATCGTGGTCTTTCTGCCCCGCTTAGTGGACGTCGATTCCTCCACTTCAAAGAGAACATCCTTGCGATTTTGGAAAACAGGTGGAGGGGTATTAGGCTGTGTCCACCAGAGAGAGCCTTCCGCCAGATCCACATCCATAGCAATGAAGCCTTGATCTATGGACGGACGAGACGCATCCATAGATCTCCGCAGATTAGGCTGGCCCCTAGGAATGTCTAAAGATGCACGATTACTTCGTGGCGCTGACGGGGGTGGCGCGGTAGGCGGCAGAGTGGGAGGAGGCGCAAAAGAAGATCTCTTTTCCAGAGGCGGAGCTGCTGATCTCTCCGAGGGGCTTTGGACGGCGGGAGACGCGTCGTACATGTCCTCAGAATCATGTTCAGCAGCCTGCGAAGGAGCCACCGGGGGTGACTCTGGGCGGCCAAGAGGCACAGGTGGCACTCTCGGTGCGGGCACACCATGCTGAGGGGCAGAATAGCGATATGGATCATATTCTTCCTCTCCTCCAAATGACAGCTCTCTGTGAGGAGGCGGCGGCGGTGGTCCTCTGGGAGACTCAAGAGAAGCGCCTCCGCTGCTCTTCGGTGGCTGAATGGGTGGCGGCGGTGGAACGGCTCTGGGCGCAGAGGGAGGTGGTGGAGGAGGAAGGCGCGTCTCTTGAGGGCTTCGTGGAGACTGAAGAGAATGGTCATCGGTTATAGTACCTTCGTCAACGCTAGAATCGCGGCCATGAGATTTCAAGGCATCTTTGAATTTGGCCCCAGACGCGATATCCGTATCGTAATCCCCATCATACTCAGTGACTTCTCCCTCAAGGTCTTCACCAGCTTGGCGAGGTTGCGAGACCGCGCTTGCTCTGCTATCCGCAGTTGATCTACGGCGGATGTTGCCAGGGGGTGGCGGGGGAGGAGCCCTGCTCTGGAACTGTGGTGACATCGGTGGATTTGTTGGGATCGGCGGAGGCGGGCGACTCATTCTCTTCTCCGAGGGGAGAGTAGGAGACGTTGGAGAAGTAGGTTCGTAGGTTGAGGAGCGCCGCGAATCGAGATGGTCCGGGAGGGGAGGAGCCGAAACCGACTGAGCAGCTGCAGGCCGTTCCTGCTCCGCTTCGGTGGCAGTCAAAGAGAGATCCTTCGCACGTACAGAAAGTTCGTCGTCCGATTCTTCACCGAGATCAGCAGAAGCCGGAGTCTTCGGAGGAGGAGGGACAGGTCGAGAATCTCCTAGATGTCAGCGCTGCCTAACTCGAGATATAGGGAGACATAATCATTAGACTCACCACCTGGAACAGCCGGTGGAGACAGCGGCCGGTCCTGAGGAATTGGAGGCGGGGCGGGCCGTGTTTCTCTCGGCGGAGGCGGGGGTACTGGACGCTCTGTAAGATGTAAGTGATGGTCCAAAGTTGACTGCAGTCATTGTCCGCAGGAGAAACAAGGATGCGTACCGTGAGGTGCGGCAGGCCTCTCATCAGGAGCGCGACGGGGAGGATTCTCCTCCACGACGTCCTCTACATCAGGGATTTCCTGAGGAGGATGCTGTTCAGTGACAGAAGCAGGCTGAGGCACATCCTCTTCCTTCTCTACGCTTGGAGAAGCTGCTGTTGGTCTAACGGCGTTCATTCCCGGCAGCGCCATCACGGGGACGGGTGGAGCAGTTGCTGGAGCAGCCCGATGTGAGTCTTCCGTGTTTTTCTCTGTCTCCGCAGCCGCCTTTGGTTTGCGAGGTCCTGCGCCCGGAACAGGCATGCCACCAGGAGGACCAAAGAACCCCATCATACCCATACCACCGCTCATCTTGGCCATCCTTTCCCTCAGCTCCATCCTACGCTTGATTTCGGGGTCGATCTCTTCCTCTTCCTCGCCCTCTTCTTCATCACTCTCATTTCCCTCGTCCTGTTCAAGCTTGTCGCTAGCCACTTTCTTTTCCTCAGGCTCCGGTGCTTGACGAGTTTCCGTCCCAGAACGATCTTCGAGGTCCTCCTTGCTTGTTGAAGTCTCTTCCGCATCTTCAGTATCAGCGGCGGCGGAATAGTCAGCGTCGTTAGCATCACTGGCCGGCTCTGGTCCAGGCGGGGGCGTTCCTAACTGTCCCTCAGATAGAGGGCCAGGTTTCACGGTCTCGACACTGTGATCCCTCGCCGATGGAGCTGCACCAGAGTCTTCCTGCTCCTGTTCTTCCACGGCGGTGCGGTCCTCGTGAGATTCAACACGCTGCTTAGGGGGCCTCTTAGCCTTCTCCTTCTTCTGAGCTGCTTCAGCATGGCGAGCCGCTTGCTCCAATTGCTGCTTCTGCAAAAGAGCAATTCGCTCCTTTAAGCTGGTTGGCTTTGGCTGATCTTCCGCCCCTTCTTCAGTTGCTTCCGTGGGTGCAGGTCTGCTTTCAGAAACCGGAGGCTCGCGCATAGCACGCTCCTGTACTTCCGTATCCTCCTCCCGCCGATAGATCTTCGGAGGCGGCTCTCTGGGTGGAGGCACATAGGAATTCTTGCTTGGGGGTGGCGCAACAAACGGTTTCTTGATGAATGAGGTCGGATTCTGGCCGCCGAAGCCCCCTGGCTTGTAAGGCGCGATAGGCGGCGCAGCGGGTTTGTTGAAAGCCGCGATCCGGTCCTTAAATGATGACCCACTAGGTTTCTCTGCGACTGGGGGAGGTGCTGGCTTAGATGCTGATTTGGTGGCTGGCTCTTTCGGCTCACTTGACTCCGAGGGAGCGGTTGGCGGGGCCGCCGGAATTGGAGCTTGAGCTTGAACTGGCTGTGGCGGAGAAGAGACCTCAAACGCCGGCGCTTGCGCAGTAACCGGAGGTGATCTGGGCGGTTCGAGGACAGGTTCCTGTTCGAGCGAAGGGGCGCTCTCCGGTGCTGCCCCCGGAGAGGGAAGGCGTTCTGGATGAGTTTCCGCAGCAGCGGGTTCGGATGGAGCGGCAGCATTGGCTTCTTTCTTTGGTCTGCTAGGGCGTGTCGGCCGCGGGGGAGCAGGAGGTTCATACCTCTCCACGAAATTCTTCGGAAAGATGCCTTCTACCTTGACGCCCGAGTCATTCGTGTACTCGCCATAGTACCACTCCGCATCTTCCTCGGCAGTAACGGTTATGATTTGGCCGATTGAGAAATTAAGGTCATCATCATGGTCCGAAGTGTACTCGAAGACCGATTTGACCGTGAACGGCGGGCTGGACATCTGGCAAGCCGAATTCTGTTGCGAAGAAATTGTTTGTAGTCGAAATATCAGGCTAATTGACACGAAATGGTAAGGTGGAAGCGCTGCGGGTGGTCCACAAAGGAGGGACGGAGAAAGGAGCTCTATATGTTATTAAGAGAAGCCTTCCTGGACGATCTCAATGCAGTCGGTCATATGGAAATGCGGTTTGCGAATGAAGGAATGTATGCTGGATGCAAAGAGAGTAATCTGTCAGCCTGATCGATCCACAGTATGTACGTCAGAGTATATGCTAAGGCAAGCGAACACCCTGAGACTGATCTCTGGATTAAGTCACTCACTATACAAAGGGGCACTGATCAAGATGAGACCCAGTGCCTGTGTGATTTAATGCCAAGGATGTAGAAAATAACGGGACGAGTAGTTTAGAGAAGACGAAGAGGAGGAGACATCGAGGGGAATCACGGAGGTGGCAGTAGGCTCGTAGCAGCGAGTGGTGGTCGTCACTGTCAGGCGGGACAGGGTGCTCCACCACGGGCAATCAGCGGCTACCTAATAACATTGCTCACTTCTACTTCACTTTTTACAGAATGGTGGGTTATCCTTTAACAAGATACACTGGATCAAAGGACTACTACTTTAAGCACTCAAATTTTCAACTGTATCTTCCTTTGGTGCTTTTTTTAATTGTATCTCAACTACATCATCCCACTGCTGGCTAAATAAAAGCTTTCATCGAATCCGGGGTTTGCCTCGTGCCGGCCCGACAAACACCACTACTGTATCAGCTTCTTTCTTTGCTTTTCTGCTACTGAGCACAACGATAGTGTCGCTGCTGAGGTCGCACATATTCAAAGCTCATCATGTCCGCAAATAAACCTATTCTCAAAACTTCTCTTCCGACTGCACATGCAGCCTCCTCAACAGCAGCACTACAAAGGCCTAGCAATGCCCGTCGTGCGCCACCCAAGTCGAAGGCGCCCGAGCAGCAAAAGGGCCAACCTACGAACCGGCCAAACGTCGATCCACGGCATCTCGCGATCGCCATGCACCATGCTCACCAGATTCAGGCACAGAAAGACACAGAAGCTCTAATCCTAGACCGCATCCTCGAGCTTGTCAATTTTCCTTCTTCGCCTTCAGCAGACCCCGCCGCTCCGTCTGCTGAAGACGCTCGAGCTTTCAAAGCGGCCCTTGTTCCCTTCCAACCTGCGGACTACGATAATTTGATTCTTGAACGGAACATCGAGGGCCTTTGTGGATATGGTTTATGTCCCCACGAGCACCGCAAAGAGGATGTTAAAGGCAAGTTCAGGATCACATGGGGCGCCAAGGGTAGTGGTCCCGGGGGTCGTGGCCGCGAGATGAATATTGTCCCGAAAGAGAAGCTCGAAATGTGGTGTTCGGATGAATGCGCCGAACGAGCGATGTATATACGGGTGCAGTTGGCAGAGGAACCTGCATGGGAGCGCCAGGATGGGAACAACGCCAAGGAGCTCGTATTACTCGAAGAAGACAGAGCAAGGACACGAAAAGGAAAGAGCAAGATGAGCAGTTCAGCCACCCTGAAAGAAGTCACTGGTCAATTGGAAGACCTTCACATGGAAGGGACTGAAGGGCCGAATGATCTTGCAAGCGGCATCTCTGGCATATCTCTTCTTGATGCCGCTCGCTCTCGTGAGCTCGCCATGGAACGTGGAGATGCAAATCCAGCTCTTCGAGCCGGCAGAGTGGACATAGCAATCCGAGAGAATGAGGATGTCTCCCACGAGGTCACGCCTCCGCAAATGCGACCAGGCGATGACAAAGGAGGCTCCATTGAAGGCTACGTGCCAAAGGAGATGTGATTTTGATATACACCAATCTCGTCAGTGTGACATGGACCTGGTGGCGACAGAGTTCGATGGGATGTTTCGTTTTGTGATTCTACGGCGCCTTTGTGTTTATGACGATACCCAATTTACTGTTGTAGATAGACTGGAATGAACTGAATTTGATCCAATGCGGTGCAGTTGATGGTGCGGTTCGCACAAAAGAAAGGTTGCGACTCTCTAATGACATCCTGGACATCATGCAGAGAGAACCTTCTACGCAGCGTCCGCGCCGAGGCGGATAGTAAGCAAAGGGAGAAATTTTGGCAATCAAGCGTCATCTCCACCAGGAGAATCGGCGACACCTTTCTCAGCGAGAATTATGTTCATTCCTGTCTCTAGGCTACATGATAGCTGCGAAGCCAGCCAGAGCAAGCATGATTGAGCACGCCATAGACCGACCGAAGACAATCATTAACTTTTTTCATCGAGGCTTGAGGGTGCGCGCATCTACCGGAAGCGGCGGGGGCGCTCCTGAACCTGCTGCTGGGAGACGTTGACAACGTTGACCTTGAGGTTGTCGAACTGTAGTGGATAAGATAAGTTAGCGGACTGCTCTTAAACCACGAACAACCGCGTTGAGTAGCAGAACTTACGCCCATGGACTTAAGGAGGTCCTTGGTGTCGGCATCGACATCGAGCTGGCCGGACTCGGTCTGGGAAACATCCAGAGCGGAGACCTCAGGAACGTACTGATCCTTGCGCTCACGCTCCTCCTCCTGCAGCTTGAAAGAGATACCGCGGACAGGGCCACGCTGGATACGCTTCATAAGGTGGGTGGTGTAACCAGCAATCTGGTTTTTCGTCAGCAAGTCATATTCCGACTGCTGAACGGCTCAACGTTGGATCGCCTACCTTGTTGCGAAGACGCTTGGAGGCAATGATAGCGATCTCATCGCAAAGACGCTTGTTGGTCTCGAAGTCGAGCGTCAACTTGGGGTAGTAGCGCTCGATGATGACCTTGGCGGACCTCTTGACTGTCTATTGAAGAAAAACCCATTTCGTCAGAATTGACACTCTTTTGGCGCTCTTTCGAAAATAACTCATGATGCTTTATCTGTAACTTACCTTGGTTCTAACGCGACCCATTTTGGCGGTTGTGTGCTGGCGGGATGGATGTTCGGAAGACGAGACCTAATCCATTCTATTTTCTTGCTATATTGGAGAGCCTGGTGTGCGGAAACCCTAACTATAATCACGTGATAAGGCTTACCCTCACTGAAACGCCAAGAAATTAGTCGCCGGTCTAAACTTTCATCGAAGTACACCTTTCCTAATGAGGTAAGTAGATATTAGGTTGTTTCCAGACTTATCAACGAAGTACTCAGATGAGTGCTGATTGCCAAACTTGTGCCATTGACAGCACTTCTTGTGAGTTCAGAATGATATTGGATATGTTCATTTGCCCCCAGAATTTAATTTACATAATGCATCCAAACTTTATATCACTAGATCAGTAGGAAAGAAGAGTAATCTAATCGTACAGCCAGCCCTCCGTATCCCCAGATATAGACCTCGCGACAGACACTCAAATAGAGCTGAGGGTCCTCAAAAGGTTCCGTGCAACGTCTTCTCTACCTTTATCGGGCTGATCTGCTGCAATATCCTGTCCTCTCCGAGCATAGGGCAAATTTGCCAATTTGTCCAACCTGGGCACCACACGCTGGTCCGCACGGGCGGCCGGGGAAATACTTGTCAAGCTTGGCTTCTGGTATTCCTCAATACCATAAGGCGCCTTAGCAGTGGCGCTAGCCCGGTATGACGCGAGGCCGATTCTACCATCCGAGTCAACCGAAGCACGGATGGGAGTAACCCAGTACTTTGCACCACCGGGGATGGATGCGTCGAAGTACCCAAGACCTGCTGGCGAGCCTTGTTCAATGAAAGTCATGGCGTTGAGATCTTCCACCGCAATACCACCAACACCAGCAATAGCTTTAGATGTTTTGCCCTTGAACCGACCTTTCGGCCGCAGGATACGGGCCTGCACAGGGCGTTGGTATGCCTGGGGACCGAATTTCGGGTGGTTGTAGATCAGAGCGTGAGACCGCGTATATGAGAGACCGGCAGAAGGGTGTGTCTTCGGGGGACCAGATACAGCATACTCCGCAGAGGAGAGTTTGGTACCAGGAGATTGGTAGTACTTGTGCCCGATACGGTCGCTAGGGACGGCGGGGGGCGATGGAAGATCCAACAGTTCAAATACCACTGGGCCAAGAGAGAAGGGATCTGCTCGCAGCGATTTTATGTACCTTTGGAACTCTTCCTCGGTGACGTTGAGCGGACCAAGTGCTTCTAGATCCTCGCCGTTATCCTGGGCTTGCTTTCTGCGTTCAGCAGTTCGCTTGGCAATGAAGTGTTCACGAAGCTTCTGAAGTAGCTCAGGCTTCCTCGCGCGCACTTTATTTAGATAAGCATTGAATTCCGCCTCTGTCTGTCCCGCGAGCCAAGGCCCAGAATGTCTGAACTGTTTAGCACCAGGCTCCTGAAGGCCTTTGCTCGTATCTGTATTGTCAACCACGGATTCGAAAGGGCTTTGATGTCTGGGCACCATGCTAGTCGCGTAGTTGACCTTGGAAGGAAGGGACATGGGCATGTGAAGCTCCTGGAATTTCTCCAAGGTCACCGTGTGGTCGGCGGCGGATTCGAAGTCTGTGACATGTTCAAATGTGTCGAGTACGTTGAGGCGGACGACAGGCCGGGACGACTTTTCCGATGTCGACTTTGCAGGAAGTGGCCGCTTCAAACCCCAATCTCCTCTCGCTAGCGATGAAGCTGGGGTGACAATGGATGCTCGGATCGGATAAGGCAGGGTTGCGGTGTCGGATTCGAAAACGGTCTTCGAGGTTGCATCTTGCTGGGGCAACGGTAAGGCTGAGGGAAGCGCGAAAAGACGGGACTTCCGAAGAAGATTCGCCGTCGGCGATAACCTGGCTGTCGCCATGGGCGTTATTGAAGACAATTGTAATGTCTCGATGTTGTCTCTTCGATGCGAAGTGAGCTGGAGAAAAGTTGATTGCACCATGCATGCCAAGCCGAGTACGGTGAGTGGTAGCGCCCAGAAGCGCAAACTAGTTGATTTCCCCAATAACTACTGATTACACCGTTGTATCTCTGAATGATCCAGAGAGGTATTCTATTATTCTTATTCCGTCATGGACTTCAACATGGTTGAAATATCTCTTTCCAAGGTCCAAACTATATATGCATTGAGCTCTATTTCTACACTATACTCGACCTTTTTTTTTTTTTTTCTTGCTGTTCATCCCCAAACAGCCAACAACGACTTGACTGTTTCTGTAACCGATTGCTCCAATGGCCGGTACTGGATTCCCAAGACCTCGATTGATTTCTTGTTGTTAAAACCGTATACATCAGCCGGAGTATCATCTGGCGAGTCCTTGGGGGGTAGTTTATCAGCCAGCTTAGGATATGCTTCGCGAATGATATCAGCGACAGCCTTATTAGAGAAATAGCCGGCCGTTAGGAAAAATCTTTGGCCGCCTGCTTCCGGGACTTCGATAGCTCTGACGTGTGCCAGAGCAACATCACGGACATCTACCCACAGGAATGTGCCCGTAGGGGGAAGGCCGTCTTTGCAATGGCCACGGACCATCTCGGCAATCCGCTTATTGGAAGTGTTGATGGCGTCGAGCGAGTTCAAGTAATGCACGATTGGACCCAGCACCAAAGGTGGGTTGATGGTTGCAATGTCAAAGTTGGGTTTCTCTTTTTCGACAAAGTCCCAAGCAGCCTTTTCTGCAAAAGTCTTGGGGTAGGCGCATATGTCAGCCAACCACAATGCGAAATACGAGGCTGTATACATACCTTACTACCTCTGTAGGTTGCAGAAGGATCCAGCGCTTCTTCCCAGGTAACGGGGTTCCAGTTCTCTTCGCTGTACTCCTTGGCATGCTGCTTGGCATTGACAATCGCCGCAAAGGATGAGGTGATAACGACTCTCTTGACCGTTGGTGCGTAGGCCTTGATCGCCTTGAGAATACCCGTCGTTCCCTTGATTGCAGGGTCCAAGAAATCCTTCACGGGATCGGTAACATTGTAGTGGAAAGGAGAGGCAGTGTGAAGGACATAGTCGAATGGTGGATTAGATTTGACAGCCTTGAAAGCGATTAGCTTAGAGACGCTGGACGGACCGTGCCAGTGACATTGACGGCCTCAAGCAACAAAAAGCACTTACCTCATCGAAAGCTCCATCTGCTGCGACATCTTTGACAATAACAAAAGACAGCTTCTCTTTTGGCGTATTGGGATGAGCTTCGAGAATCTTCTGGCCCTTCTCCTCGGATCGAACAGTTACCACGACATCATATCTGTATTGTATCCCCGGTCAGCTCACCCAGAACAGCCCATGGCTTTAGGTATCCTGCACTTACCCGCGTGCCAGCAGCACATCGATACAATGAGCAGCGATGAAGCCACTTCCTCCTAGGCCGAGCGTTAGGCTACAGACCCAATGGCGAGATAGTACTTGGAGATGCTTACCAGTCAGAAGAACTTTAACCATTGTACCAGTGATTGAGAAGGGTCTGGTTGCATCAAATGCCTAAGTGAGGGATACAAGCCAACGTACGTCCCTGAGGAGACACACCGTCTTTAAGTACCTAGTCTTGCATCCCACGTCCTTCCTGATCTTCCCCACTATTGTTGTGGTTGTCATTAAACTCGCAAATCAGAGGTCTCGTGGTGATTACAAATATCTCAGAAAGTTGGGGTCAACCAAGGCGGAAATAGATGGAAAGAAGACATCGTTAAGTCCGTCGGATTAATCTCCTGGAGGCTAACACTCGGGATGAAGTCCATTCTATATCTCAACCTTCTTTGAGACTGAGCCATTCGGGGGTAAGATATCGGTTTTATGGGGTTTCTCCGACCAAAGCAGATGACGTCGGGGTCGAACATCAGTAAGTACAAGGTAGGAACCTCAAGCGTTAAAAGGAGTCAGTTCTCCGGGATATCATGGCGCCGTTATAACAGCCGAATTGAAAATGTGCTGCAAAATATATAGAGGCTTTTATACATTGCAACTAGCGAATTAGTAGTCGATTATGGCCAATCCATGCTGGTAATATCACTTCCAATGTCTTGACTCTCCGCCCTAGAATCGGAACTATAGTCTCCTTATGAATACATGGCTGATTTCTCGATTAATCCCGAGCGATTTACTCCTTTATCAATTCTGAATGATGGTTCGAAAATACTCTAGGGTGTACCTTGTTTCACCGATGAGCTGCTGTGCTCAGAGTTGCCAGGTTGACAGGGCCCTTGTGCTCCTTGAAAAAAGCAAGGAATGCAGAACTATTTCAATCCTTTCCTGTGTCAATTGACCTAACTAATCAGGGTGAATCTCTTCAGAGGTACTTTGGCTGTATTGCAAACGGAAGCTCTTCAAAAGCGAAGAATCACGCAAGCTTGCCACAAAGGAAGGAGCAGCAATACATTACCTTCCCATAGCTTGAATTCGTCTGCATTAGAATATACCGTGCTCTTGGAGCAGATAGCACATGCTGAAATGGACTGGTGCCGGACTTGATAGACGTCAATATCTTGTCCCTCGAGTAGGGCAACCGTCCAAAGGTCAACCCTGTTTGAAATTGTACCTTGTCACACACGCGACAGGGATTCACGGCAGTGGATCCTTAGTCTGCTTGCTAACCGACCTTGGATGGTATGTCCTTAGAACGAATCAACCGTTCGTTTTGAGAACACGGGATTGCCACGGTGCTTTTGTTCCGATGTAGTATGCTTGCAATCAGGCGTAGTATTCCAGGAGCGACTGTGTAAATATTAGGCATGGACAGTAGCGCAAAGAAAGAATTTGGGCTCTGCTCTAGAACATTGCTTGCGGACACGTGCAAGACACCAGGGTCATCTGATGAGGTCACATTTGGGATCCCGAGTAGTGCCCGAGTCCATGGAACAGAAGGCTTCGGTTGCACAGTCTGGAATTCAAGTTGTTAATAGCGAAGCGCATAATGAGAGCCCCTAGCATCTCAGTCATTTCAAAAACTCTAATCAGCTTGTAGTCCGAAGCTTTTATTGACCGATCCAGGCGATTTGTATGCAGAACTGCAGTAAGGTATATCTCGGCTAGATATCAAACCGGTGAAGAGTTGCCTCAAGACTATCTCAGCTTCATGTACAAATAGCGCATTGCAATAATCATCCATACTGGAAAGGGTTGTTGTAGTCCCTAGAAATTCTAGAAAAAGAGGTTGACCAAGTAATAGCCAAGTGAGTAATCAGTTTGGGCTGGATACTGACAGATGCCCCAGGCGAGAACAGGTGTGGTCCGTGCGCGATCCCGCCAGGCTCTTGAGACGTTCACCTCATCCATCACTGCTACTGAAGCCCACTGCTGTCCCATCGACCTCCGGTCTTTTATGTCGACCTCGTGTTAAATTGCATGCCCTAGAGGTTGACTTCAAATGTCCACCCTGGGGTGTGGTTTACCAACATGGCGCAAGCAGGTCCTATTACGGACATCACTCAGCGACTCTTTAGTGAGTTGAAGTCCAAGAATGAGGAGACGCGGGTAAGAGCTTCATTTGAGCTCTACGATAATGTCCTGGCTATCTCGAGAGGTAACACTTCCCACTTCGGTCGCATCCTGAACTTGGCTAATATTCAATGATTTCGAACCCCGCAGATTGGCCTCCGGAGAAGTTCCTCGAATTCTATAACGCTGTCAGTCAACGCATCGCGCAGCTCGTGGTCACCGGCAGTGACGCACATGAACGGATCGGCGGCCTTTTGGCTCTCGATCGCTTGATTGATTTCGATGGTGTCGATGCGGCTCAGAAAACCACTCGATTCGCTAGTTATCTGCGCAGCGCCTTGCGGAGCAACGACAATGCAGTGTTGGTCTATGCAGCCCGATCTTTGGGACGTTTGGCGAAGCCGGGCGGCGCTCTTACTGCAGAATTGGTCGAAAGCGAGATCCAGTCAGCATTAGAATGGCTGCAGTCTGAACGACAGGAAAGCAGGCGCTTCGCTGCTGTGCTTGTCATAAGAGAGCTTGCCAAAGGCTCGCCAACTCTTCTTTACGGCTTCGTTCCACAGATCTTCGATCTAATATGGGTCGCTCTGCGGGACCCCAAGGTTCTTATCCGAGAAACAGCCGCGGAAGCGGTCTCTGAGTGTTTCGAGATTATAGCCGCCAGAGACGCTCAAGTCCGACAACTGTGGTTTGCGAGAATATACGAGGAAGCACTTCTGGGCCTTAGGTCAAGCAACGTGGACTCGGTACATGGATCGCTCCTAGTACTCAAGGAGCTTCTCCTCAAAGGAGCAATGTTCATGAACGAGCATTATCGGAATGCATGTGAGATTGTCCTCCGTCTAAAGGATCACCGTGACCATAAGATTCGGGCCCAAGTTGTCCAGACGATCCCTATACTTGCCTCCTACGCGCCTGTCGACTTTACAGAAACATACCTACATAGGTTCATGATTTACCTGCAGGCACAACTGAAGAGAGACAAGGAACGAGACGCAGCATTCATAGCGATTGGAAAAATCGCCAATGCAGTGGGTGCTGCCATTGCACAGTATCTTGATGGAATCATTATCTACATACGCGAAGGATTGGCCCTGAAAGCGTAAGTCTCTGTGGTCTCATGTCATTGAAAGTGAGCTAACATTTTGCTAGTCGAAACCGAGCTGCTGTAAATGAAGCACCAATGTTTGAGTGCATCAGCATGCTATCTTTGGCTGTTGAGCAGGCGCTCAGTAAATACATGGAATCTTTGCTTGACCCTATATTTGCATGCGGGTTGAGCGAATCACTGACGCAAGCGCTTGTCGACATGGCTCACTATATCCCGCCTATCAAACCTACCATCCAGGAAAAGCTCTTGGATATGCTCAGCCTGATCCTTCATGGGACACCCTTCCGTCCCCTCGGTTGCCCAGAGAGCAGGCTACCTCCCATGCCGTCATTCGCAAAGGACTTCGCTCCTCAAGAGTTGCACTCTGATGCAGAAATTGCTCTGGCACTTCATACCCTGGGGAGTTTTGATTTCTCCGGTCACATTCTCAATGAATTTGTGCGCGATGTAGCCATTAATTACGTTGAGAACGACAATCCTGAGATTCGGAAGGCTGCAGCGCTCACTTGCTGCCAGCTTTTTGTCCATGATCCGATCATCAATCAGACAAGCAGTCACTCCATACAGGTTGTCAGTGAAGTTATTGATAAATTATTGACTGTCGGGATCGGTGACCCAGACCCGGAGATCCGACGTACCGTACTATGGTCACTGGATCGAAAATTCGATCGTCATCTCGCAAGACCAGAAAACATCCGCTGCCTGTTCTTGGCCGTAAACGACGAAGTATTTGCCGTTCGGGAAGCTGCAATTTGCATCATTGGCCGCCTTTCGAGCGTCAACCCAGCCTATGTGTTCCCGCCACTACGGAAATTGCTAGTGAATCTTCTGACAGGGCTTGGGTTCGCGAGCACAGCCCGACAGAAAGAGGAGAGTGCTCAACTCATCAGCCTATTCGTATCAAATGCGACCAAACTTATTAGGTCGTATGTCGATCCTATGGTGACAACGTTACTTCCGAAGGCGACGGATGCCAACCCAGGCGTCGCCTCGACCACATTGAAAGCTGTCGGGGAACTTGCGAGTGTCGGGGGCGCGGAAATGAGAAATTACCTCCCGCAGCTCATGCCAATTATCCTGGACTCGTTGCAGGATCTCTCTTCCCATGCTAAGCGAGAGTCGGCTTTGCGGACGCTGGGCCAATTAGCCAGCAACTCTGGCTATGTCATCGATCCGTTTCTGGAATATCCTCATTTACTTGCCGTTCTCATTAATATCATCAAGACTGAGCAAACTGGGTCGCTGCGCAAAGAGACCATCAAGTTACTGGGAATCCTTGGTGCTCTTGATCCGTACAAGTACCAACAGATCAGTGAAATCGAACCCGATGTCCACCACATCAACGAAATTCAGACAGTTTCTGATGTTGCCCTCATAATGCAGGGCCTCACGCCTTCCAACGAGGAGTATTATCCAACCGTGGTCATCCATACCTTGATGCAGAATATCTTGCGTGAGAATTCTCTCGCTCAGTACCACTCTGCGGTCATTGATGCGATTGTTACAATCTTCAAAACTCTGGGTCTGAAGTGCGTACCGTTTTTAGGGCAGATCATTCCCGGCTTCATATCTGTCATCCGAGGTTCGCCGCCTAGCCGTCTAGAGTCCTACTTCAATCAGATGGCTATCTTGGTGAATATTGTCCGACAGCATATTCGAGCCTTCCTTCCGGAGATTATCGAGGTCATCCAGGAATTTTGGGATTCATCCTACCAAGTGCAAGCGACTATCTTGTCACTTGTTGAAGCGATAGCCAAGTCTCTGGAGGGTGAGTTCAAAAAGTACCTGGCAGCCATGATTCCTTCAATGTTGGACACTCTTGAGAAGGACAACACGCCTCGCCGCCAGCCTTCAGAAAGGATTCTGCATGCGTTCCTCATCTTTGGCGCCAGTGGGGAAGAATACATGCATCTGATCATCCCATCTATGGTACGGCTCTTTGAGAGAGCCCAGAATCCTCAAAGTATCAGGAAATCGGCCATCGATAGCCTTACAAAGCTGTCGCGACAAGTAAATGTTTCTGATTTTGCATCTTTGATGATTCACTCTTTGGCTCGGGTTGTTGCAGGCAACGACCGGACCTTAAGACAAGCAGCCATGGACTGTATCTGTGCTCTTATCTTCCAGCTCGGCCAGGATTTCTGCCACTACATAAATCTCCTGAACAAGGTCTTGACGCATCACCAGATCAATCATGTCAATTACCAGATTCTAGTTTCCAAGCTCCAAAAGGGCGATCCGTTGCCACAGGACTTGAATCCCGATGAAACTACGGGTACACTGGCGGATGAATCTAGCTATTCTGACATTGGCCAGAAGAAGATGGTTGTGAATCAGCAACATCTGAAGAATGCTTGGGATGCCTCTCAGAAGTCAACGCGTGAAGACTGGCAGGAATGGATACGAAGATTCAGCGTCGAGCTCCTGAAAGAATCACCTTCACCAGCACTCCGAGCATGCGCCAGTTTGGCTGGTATCTACCAGCCATTAGCAAGGGACCTCTTTAACGCAGCATTTGTATCCTGCTGGACGGAGCTGTACGATCAGTATCAAGAAGAGCTCGTACGCTCAATTGAGAAGGCTCTTACTTCACCCAATATCCCTCCTGAGATACTCCAAATACTTCTCAATCTTGCTGAGTTTATGGAGCATGATGATAAGGCTCTTCCCATTGATATTCGTACACTTGGCAAGTACGCCGCAAAGTGTCACGCATTTGCCAAGGCACTCCATTATAAAGAGCTGGAATTCGAGCAAGATCAGAACTCCGGCGCCGTGGAGGCTCTGATCACCATTAACAACCAGCTTCAGCAGTCTGACGCCGCTATTGGTATCCTTCGCAAAGCCCAAGCATACAGGGATGTAGAGCTGAAGGAGACATGGTTTGAGAAACTTCAGCGATGGGAAGAGGCACTTGCTGCTTACAAACGCCGTGAGAAAATTGACCCAGACTCATTTGGTGTCACTATGGGCAAAATGCGGTGTCTGCATGCGCTTGGCGAGTGGAAGGTATTATCTGACCTCGCCCAAGAGAAGTGGAACCAGGCTTCGCTAGAACATCGCAGAGCCATTGCTCCCCTAGCAGCAGCAGCAGCATGGGGACGAGGTCAATGGGAGCTGATGGATTCCTACTTGGGTGTGATGAAAGAGCAGTCCCCGGATAGGTCTTTCTTCGGTGCAATTCTCGCGATCCATCGAAATCAATTTGATGAGGCGACAATGTACATTGAGAAAGCTCGGAACGGCCTCGACACGGAACTATCAGCTTTACTTGGAGAGTCATATAACCGTGCCTACAACGTTGTCGTCCGTGTTCAGATGCTTGCTGAATTGGAGGAGATCATCACCTACAAACAGAACATTGGGGACCCTGAGAAACAGGAGTCAATGCGTCAGACATGGAACAAGAGGTTGCTCGGCTGCCAACAGAATGTTGAAGTATGGCAACGCATGCTCAAGGTCAGGGCGCTCGTCACCTCACCCCGCGAAAACCTTGATATGTGGATCAAATTTGCCAACCTCTGTCGTAAATCAAATCGCATGGGACTTGCCGAGCGATCTCTTGCATCTTTGGAGACTGTTGTCACTGACAACAATGGCACAAGAACTATTGCTCCTCCCGAAGTGACGTACGCTCGCTTGAAATTCAATTGGGCTACTGGTCGCCAGCGTGAAGCTCTTCAGATGCTAAAAGAGTTCACTGCAAATCTGACGGATGACTTGAATCGTTTTAACGCGCTCATGGTATCACAGCCTGATCATAACGGAATCAATGGTGTCAACGGAATTACAGAGGCAAATCATGCGGATATGATGGGTCTCCGTGAACGTATTGGCGATGTAGCCAAATTCCGCAAGCTGCTCTCTAAGAGTTATCTTAGGCAGGGAGAGTGGCAGACAACTTTGCAACGAGGCGACTGGAAGCCCGAACACGTTCGCGAGGTTCTTGGCGCATATTCTGCTGCCACGAAATACAACCGCGACTCGTACAAAGCCTGGCATTCCTGGGCGTTGGCCAACTTCGAAGTCGTGACAACGATTGCCAGTCAGACAAGCAGGGACGGGAGTATCAAGCCCGTAGTCCCTGGCCATATTGTGACAGAGCATGTCATACCTGCCATTGGAGGCTTCCTCCGATCAATCGCTTTGTCGTCCACCTCGTCTCTCCAGGATACCCTGAGGCTGCTGACCCTTTGGTTCACTTACGGCGGTGACCAAGAAGTTAATAATGTTGTCACAGAAGGCTTCACCGCAGTGAACATTGACACCTGGCTTGCGGTAACTCCACAACTCATCGCTCGTATCAACCAGCCAAACCTCAAGGTCCGCACCGCTGTTCATCGCCTCCTGGCCGAAGTGGGAAAGGCCCATCCGCAGGCGCTGGTGTACCCATTAACCGTTGCGATGAAATCGCACATTACCCGCCGTTCGCAATCCGCCAGCACCATTATGGATAGTATGCGGCAGCACAGCGCTACTTTAGTCGAGCAAGCCGATCTTGTCAGTCATGAATTGATTCGAGTCGCGGTGCTGTGGCACGAACTCTGGCATGAAGGCTTGGAAGAAGCCTCTCGACTCTACTTCGGTGACCATGATGTGGAGGGCATGTTTGCGACTCTGGCGCCACTGCATGACATGCTTGACAAGGGTGCGGAAACGCTGCGTGAGGTTTCTTTCGCGCAGGCGTTTGGACGGGATCTTGCAGAGGCGAAGCACTATTGTATGTTGTACCGTGAGACGGAAGAAATTGGCGATCTCAACCAAGCTTGGGATCTCTACTATACTGTATTCCGCAAGATCAGCCGGCAGCTCCCACAGTTGTCGACTCTTGACCTCAAATACGTCTCTCCCAGGCTCAAGGACTGTCATGACCTTGCCCTTGCTGTTCCCGGAACCTACCAGAGTGGCAGACCAATCATCCGGATCATCAGCTTTGATCCTATATTGCACGTGCTTCAAACTAAGAAGCGACCTCGACGCATGACTCTGAAGGGAAGCAACGGAAGCTCTTACATGTATGCCCTTAAGGGACATGAGGACATTCGGCAAGACGAGAGAGTCATGCAGTTGTTCGGACTTGTGAACACGTTGCTTGATAACGATGGCGAAACCTTCAAGCGACATCTTTCCGTCCAGCGTTTCCCTGCAATCCCCTTGTCTCAGAACTCTGGTCTGATAGGATGGGTCTGCAACAGCGATACATTACATGCGCTGATCAAAGAGTACCGTGAAAGTCGCCGCATCCTACTCAATATCGAACATCGTATTATGCTGCAGATGGCGCCAGATTACGACAATCTCACTCTGATGCAAAAGGTCGAGGTCTTCGGATACGCCATGGACAACACTACTGGAAAGGATCTGTATCGTGTTCTCTGGCTCAAAAGTAAGAGTTCCGAGGCCTGGCTTGAGCGTCGGACGAATTATACAAGATCTCTGGGAGTCATGTCGATGGTGGGCTACATTCTGGGCTTGGGTGACCGTCATCCGTCCAACCTTCTGCTGGAGCGCGCCACCGGGAGAGTGGTCCATATCGATTTCGGTGACTGCTTCGAGGTGGCAATGCACCGTGAGAAGTATCCAGAGAGGGTGCCCTTCCGGTTAACTCGCATGTTGACTTTCGCCATGGAAGTCAGCAATATCGAGGGAAGCTACCGTATCACTTGCGAGGCTGTTATGCGCGTGATCAGAGACAACAAGGATTCCCTTATGGCCGTTCTGGAAGCAGTACGTTTTGTCCATTTTTCACTCAGTATTTCACCGAGATGGTATTTTGAAACTAACATTCGATTTTTTGCTATAGTTCATTCACGATCCCTTGATCAACTGGCGTCTGAACATTCGCGAGTCACCAGAACGGCCGCCGTTCAGCACTGAGCGCCGACAGTCGATTACGTCCGTCATGAATCTTGAACATGGCGTTCAGCCCAGCAATTTCTCCCGTCACCGCCGCCCATCTATTCTCGACGGTGGTATCCTCGATGTCCAAGAGGGCATTCCGCCCGAAGCCCGTGAGGCACAGAATGCACGAGCAGTGCAGGTGCTTGCTCGGGTCAAGGAGAAGCTCACAGGTAGAGACTTCAAGCCCACTGAAGAGCTCAATGTGAGTGATCAAGTGGACAAACTTCTCGCGCAGGCAACGAGCGTGGAGAACATATGTCAGCATTGGATTGGATGGTGTAGTTTCTGGTGATCTTCCTTCTGCAGTCTAGATTTTCTGGAGTCTTATAATGGCGCGCATCGTGTTACGGTGGATTCTTGCACGGCGTTGATATTCCCCATTTCTTCCCCTTTTTTGTATGTATGTCTTCTTGCCGTTATTACGTTTTTCTCTTCCGACTCTTCTCGACTGCCTCAATTATCGGTGCTACATCGTTGTAAGCAGCTTTCCCGAGGAAATGGGGGACATTCAGGGATCTGTATCTGGTTTAATGATTAGTTGACACTCGCACGGAGTAGAGCAGCATAAATGGCCTGCGATAGACATCATTACAGTTGTGAATCTTTAAAGCTATTTTGAATCAACTGGTCTCTTGCAGTTTATTTCATCGCGCAGTTCTATGAGCGGCACTTGCATGAGCATCCACTCACAAGCCGAGGTCGCCAGCGGTCCGTGACTTCAGCTTCCATCTAAGAAGCGGAGAAATTCTGGGCGATTCATTTCGTTTCCTTCTGCATCCTCACCTCTCCTCCGTCTCATCCCTCTGTTCGCGATTCTATTCCAAGCGGTGAAGCATCTATTTTGATGCTTGCCCGAAGTTCGATGAACCATGACGCCCGCTGACGCAGACGCCCATCCTCTCGTTCGCAACGCTCTCCGCATCACCCTGAGCGCCAAGGAATACAAGCTCCTCCACGAATACATCATCCAGCGCACACCTCCTTCCATCCAAGACAAGGCTCCCTCGCCATCTCGATATGAGGCCATCGTCCGATCAAAGAACAAGCACAATGAAGCCGCGCTGCGGGCCTCCCTGCGAGTCTTCCTCGTCTCCGGCGGAGTACTGAAGCTCGTAGAAGCCACCGTGCGCCGCATCCAAGGTGATCTGTCCAAGTAGGTGTCCCATATCGGAGGGTTCAAATACAGCATAAATAGTAAATAGCGCTAACGCTGACGCTTTTGCTCCAATGCTAGGAAGAAACCCCGCTCCTCAATCCAGCACTCCCCCAACTTCCGCCTCTCCCTCTCGCTCTCCCTTGTCGTCCTCCTTCACCGTTTTCTCCATCGCTTCTTCGTCAAGCTTCGCACGAACCTTCGCACAGATGACGCGAGGCCGTTTCGCGAGCGCAACCCGCGCGTCTCAAGGGCGCTGACGTCGCGATATGCCCCTGCCGTCGGGGCAAGTATGGCCGGTTTCGCGCTGGGCATTTGCCCGCAGACGCAGCTGCGGATTACGGCGGCTATCTATGCGGGGACGCGGACGATGGAGTTTGTGTTCAATGCGCTGGACGAGAAAGGGTGCTTCGGGGAGCGGCCTTGGTGGTTTGGGAGCTGGTTGTTGATGCCTGTCTCGTGTGCGCAGCTGTTCCATGCGTTTGTTTTTGATCGCGAGACGGTGCCCAAGGTATGTTCTCTCCGTTTTTGCGCACTCCTATATTCTGGCGCGTACTGATTGGCGTTTAGTGGTTCGGAAACATTCTGTTCAGATTGTCCCCCAGCTACATCCGCGGTCGACCAGAGACTCTGCCAGCGGCATTTCCGTGGCCGGACAAGGAAGCTGTGGTTGATGCACTGGCAAACATTGCCAGGTTGCGGTGGCCGTGAGTTCTACATTACTATGGGTAGCATACGGTATACAATTTACTAATTCTATAACGCAACAGAGCATTCTTTTCGCCGATTTTGCATCCTGCCGACCCGAATACTCTGCCATCGGCAGTCAAGTTCATTTCACCTATAACTGGGCCCGCGCACCCGTCTATTTCTAGCCTGGCATGCGCTTTGCTTCATCCGAGCAGCCCCAGCTGCGGCACGGCCTTCATACATCATATTCTCCTCTCAGTGCCACCGCTTGCTCGGTTCCTGACCACCGTCACCCTGGCATTATCGGTGCTCAAATTCAAGACAATCTTGTCTCACCCAATCTCGGCGGTGAATAACCTTTCAAAGAAGATCATCAAGCTGACAGCCATTCTCTCCGCTGCTGCTGGGTCTGCATGGGCCACCTTGTGTCTCTGGAATGCTATCCTGCCACGCTCCGTCCTCCCCACGAAGCGCTTCTTCCTCAGCGGTGCAGTTGCAGGCATGCCGTTTGCCTTCTTAGAAAACAGTCGTAGCATCTTCATGTACTTCTTCCGGCTGGCCGTGCGCTCGAAGTGGGACGTTGGTGTCAAACATGGCCTCTGGAAAGGCTGGAAGGGTGGAGACTTGTGGATCATTGTCCTCGCCTGGGCGGTCGTGGGCTCTTTGCTGGAGAACAGACCATCCGCTGTCCAGGGCAAAGGTGTCAGAAAGTCCTTGGCGTGGTTGCGAGGAGATGGTTTCGTTGACCCTGTGGAGGCTGCGGCGAAGAAGAAGGCCAGAAAGGCATCTACCCAGAAGCAGCCTGGCAATGAGGCGCAAGGGTAATGTACTCGAGACCCACAGTCTTGAGCGTCCTTTTTCCATCAAATGCGCCTATGCACTGCTCGCATTTCACTTGACTCCTGTTCGCTTTCGATTCTTCTGCGCCTTGGCGATATGTTTTCTGTATCTTAGTCCCATAGCGATGAATATGTTATACGTCTAGGCATTCTGAACAACCACCGTAAGGGAGATCATGAAATGCGATCTGCGCTTAGACGAATAGAGCGTGTTAGGATATGAGTGAACTTTTCACATCGGCAGCTGCCTCTTTCGGTACCCTTATGATATCCAAATAGCCCGACACTGCGCCAGGAACATCAATTATGCATTCCTGACGAGTCTCAGCTGTTCCTCAACGTACTCTTGCTTGACAACAAGAGGGGGACGAGCGCGGGAAGAATTGTTTGCAGATGAAGGCGAAGGTAGCGGAGGCGTTGATGGATTTTGTACATCTTCTCCTGCTGGCTTCAGGTTAGTGACCCTGACATTCAGGCTATATGCGTACAGACTCACATTGTGCAACCAAATAAAAAACAGGATCTCGGCCACCTTCGGCATGTATCTGCGAGTTTATCGCACCACGCCACTGGCTTTGAGTCGACAAAGGTATCGTGATCGGTGGTAGGCCCAGCGAGCGAGACACCACGTTCGCTGGAGGGCGATATTCCAAACGATGCGCAGTAAAGTCGTAGCCACATTGCGCTTCCACTATCGAAAGCCAATGGTCAAAGTCTAAATCAATGAGCCGCGGTATGAAATCGATTTTGCGCGATTCCGGGGTTGTAAGAAGGTCTTGCATCGAGCATAGGCCATGCTGAGCGGGGTTCACTTCGTTCAGAACCCATATATTCCGGGAGAGTAGATCTGGCAGGGGAGGTTGGAGTGGAGCAGCTTGAGTCGGTGTTGTCCTGGCTTTTTTGCTCGGTGGCTCGGCTACAGTCTCCTCCTGCGCAGTGACTGCCGGCCCGGACTCGTCGACTGCCCTGACCTGCTGCTCAACCGTATTGCTAGGAATATTGCTGGTGGGCTGATCAACCTCACGATTATCTTCCCGTTCGACTCTCTGACTTGCGGGGACAACGCTGCTGCCCTGGTCGAAGGTGCTCGGTGGCGGTTCGGCGGCCTGATTGGGTCTTCCGCGTGCCGCAAGATAATGTACATGTTCGTTCTTAATCTTATAGGCCATCCCCATTAGCCCGTCCATCCGAGTCTTGTTGAAACAGGCATCTTGGACGAAACCAGGCAGTCGGTGCAAGTTCAATTGTATCCACTCTTGCAGTTCCGTTCTGGCAGCCTTCGACTTGTACCCCTTGTCCAATTTGCCATGTGCACTCATCAACTGCGTCAGGACGCGCCTCAACTCGTGAATCTCCTTGTCTGTCCCGCCCAAATACGTGGCAAATAACTTTTGGTTCCAGTTACGAGGACGCGGCGAGTCCATGACGGGTATTGCGAGGTGACTTATAACGAGGGCCGAAGATTGAGGGATGAGGAATCTACAGACACGTGAGTGAGATAATTCAATTTGATTGTTCAAACAATCATTACTGACCTACCTAGAGCGAAGAAATGGCGGCTCTAGCACACGGCTTTGAAGCTAAGCTCTAGTCTTACTCCAACCAGGACGCGACGGATGACGCGTGGGTAAGGGTTTATGCGCCGAATGAAAGAAAAGATTCTTCCGTGAGAGCTGAAAGCAAGTCAGAACGCCATCACGATGTAGCACCAGAGTCTGTCCAGTCAGAATCTCTAATTGAGGAAAGATGAATAGAACGTTCAAAGACTGCACCATATCAAGAACGATCCAAACCATGCGGACAGCTCTGCGGGGAAAGGAGGAAAGTCCGGCGGTGAGCACGTGAAAGGCCATGCCGCTAGCAGGAGATATCTGGCTCTGTCCATACTTTTTAGTCCTAAGGCAGAAGACTGGTTATGCAGTGATGCTGACTGGGAGCATTAATGAGACAATGAACGCACCATTGACCAGTTGGGATGAAGAGAAACAAAAACAAAAGGATTGTATTCCGTTGCGGGGAATCGAACCCCGATCTCCTGTGTGAAAGACAGGTATGATAGCCGTTACACTACAACGGAGCAATGATAGGCTTCATTATCTCGACGCAGCTCTAAGAAGTGCCGGTGTGAGGAGAACAGTCGTAACGTCGCTGCTCTTACCCCTTTGACATGGCGCATCCATCCCATTGTTTATGCTCAAGGTCTAATCTGGTACAATTAGCCGACAAACGCATCGAGGATTGAATGGCTCAAGCTCTTCTCGGCTCTCCATAGATTTCAACTTACCACGGGGGAGATCATACCCATAGTGCATCCTCAGGGCGGGGAAAGTTGCTGGATTCAGGCATCTGCTGGAGGAAAATCGGCAATGGAAGCTCTTTTCCGACCTTTTCCCCGCTGGTGCTGAAAGTGGATACCCTGGAACAATCTGGATACTACTCCAATAATGTAGCGCTGCCGGAAGTCATTATTCAGATCTGGGTTCCTATTTCCTGGTCCAAAGCTCATCAGTAATGGAAATGCCAGAGGACTTTCTCGCCTGTTTGGGCCTTTTGAGCTCTCCAACCTGAGTTGCACGAGTTCTCCTCATTGTGTGGGGTAAGAGACTTCGGTTTGTTGCCTGTCCAACGATCTGACGCAGGAGACATAGCGGTCTGCAGTTCTTAGAGCATAGAAAGGATCTCCAGGCTGATTTAAGTCTTCTTGCTCGTCCCTGATCTGGGCGTGCTTCTCTCCATTATTCTCTTCCTTCACTGACCAATTGATCTAAAAATCTCCCAATTTCAACCTTGCACAGCCTATTATCTCACTCATCCTTTTCTCTCCTTACCAAAATGTCCGCCAGAAAGTTGAAGGTTGGCTGCGCAGGTCTCGGTCGCATGGGCAAGCGCCATGCCCTGAACTTTTTGGAGCGCACGCCGCGAGCCGAATTGGTTGCTGCCAGCTCCCCGGACGATGCAGAGCTAGAGTGGGCAAAGGTGCACCTTGCCCCTTTCGGAGTGAAGCTGTACAAGAATTACGACGACATGCTCAAGCACGAAGGGCTAGAAGCTGTCGTTGTGGCTTCTGCCACTGCTGTGCACGCGGAACAGGCAATCAAAGCTATGGACGCCAACAAGCATGTCCTCTGCGAAAAGCCGCTATCCACAAGTGTCGAGATCGTATGTACTTTGCATGTTCTTTCTGTGGTTTCTGCAACTCCAGCTAACGCTTACGCTGCCAGTCGCAAACCGTCCTCGACGCAGCCTCCAGAAAGCCTGAACTCAAGGTGATGTGCGGGTTCTCCCGGCGATTCGACGCTTCATACCGCGACGCGCATAAGAAGATGACCCAGGGGTCCATCGGCTCCCCGTCCGTGATGCGCAGCCAGACGTGCGACAAGCTCGATCCCACGGGCTTCTTCGTTGCCTACGCAGAGTTCTCCGGGGGCATCTTCGTCGACTGCTCGATCCACGATATCGATCTGGCGCTCTGGTTCTTCGGTCAGGACAGCAAGGTCAAGTCCGTCTCAGCCGTAGGCATCACGGCGGTCGAGCCCGACCTGCGCAAACACAACGACCGCGACAACGCGGTGGGTCTGGTCGAGTTCTACAATGGCAAGATCGCATACTTCTACGCCTCGCGCATGATGGCGGCGGGCCAGGAAGATACCACCGAGATCATCGGCACCCAGGGCAAGCTTTCCATCAACACTCAGCCGGCTATGAACCATGTCAACATCTTCGACAGCACCGGCGTGCGTCGAGAGATTCCGCAGAACTACTACGACCGTTTTGAATACGCATTCGTCACCGAGGCTAACGAGTTCACGGCCGCATGCCTGGACAACAAAGACGTCCCTGTGAAGCTCGATGGTGCTGTGCAGGCTGTTCGGATAGGATGCGCTCTCCAAGAAGCTCTGATTACCGGTCAGAAGATCTTCTTTGATGAGGCGGGCAATCGTATCGATAAGTCGAGGCTCTAAATCATCTGATCTATTTTTGGTAATTGCATGATTGCATAGTATATAGATAGATATCATTTCATGAACTCATCTACGAGATGCATTTTGGATCCTCCTGTCCTGCCAATGGCAACCCGTTTATTTGAAGATCAAAATTTAAATCTCTGCAACACAGACTCGTCCTCTTTGTCAATTGCCACGAAGACCAGAACCGTAGGCGAAAAGAGATTGCGTTGTTTATTCCCCGCCACCCACACGGAACCTTGTTTCCGAGACACCGGTTGGTCAACAACATGCAATGGGATGCATTGAATACAAAGCATATGAAGTCATCTGTACTGAAAATCATGAATTTCCCTGGAGGAAGGACAGATGATGAGACTGGAATTATTCCTGGTACGGCATGCAAGAAGAGTTGCAGGATTATTTCCTATGCTTGCTACGTAAAACGAATATGAAGTACATCGTTGCACTGGAAAAAGGTCATTAGAGTATTCTGCTGCCCGTATACCAGACAGAGTAGAACTGCATTGAACTGTGCCTGCAGCTAATCTAGAGTCCTCGCTCAGGAGGGCAGGTGACAAAGATAAATATCTATTAAGACTGGAGAAGCATGCACGTAATTGAAGTCGTAAAATCATCCATCGCTTTCGTCAAATGAGGCAGAGTTGTATGAAACAATGTAAACGGAACGCCGAAATCCAAATGAGATGAACATTTTCAAAGATGCAAGGCGACAGATGTCTACCACTTGATGAGCTTATTGGGGAAGAACTCGTCGATGAGTTCGAGGTAGTAGGGCTGTGAAATGTGCGTCAGCTTATGACTCTGGATGTGGAATGTGAGGGTGGGTAAGCTCACCTTCAGTTCTTCGACTGACGGGACATCGTCGCTCTTGCTGTACAGATCGTAGGGGTTGAAGGCCTTGACGGCCTGGAGCATCTTCTGATCCTTCTCGTTCATGAACTCGTGGTAGGCGCCAGCCTGGTGCCATGGGTAGAAGGAGTGGTAACGGATCATGGCAAGGGCTTCATCCGGGAGAGTAGACTGGTCCTTGACCACGTGGTAGAGGTATTCATCGTGACCCCAGGAGAGCATGATGTTGTCAAGACCGCAGCCAGGGTTGTAAATTCCGTACTTGGTGCCGTAGATCTCATGATCGTAGTCGGGGTTCTCTTTGAAAGACTCTTTTCCGTAGATAATGCGCTCGTCGAATGCGCAGCCCACTGGGAAGGTGTCGCCGACAACATCCCACTGTCCTTGCGCGTCGAAGAAATAGAGGAGCTTCCCGAGGTCGTGGATGAGGCCGGTCAGCTGCATCCATCTGGGCTTTCCATCGCGACGGATGGCCTCGGCTGATTGTAGCAGGTGCTCGATCTGCGAGAGGCTGGTGTCGGGATCAGACTCGTCAATGAGGGTGTTCAGCTTCTCCATGGCCTCCCAGATTGACATCTCAGCGCGAGTCTTCGAGTGGAAGTCGTTGCGAGCCTTGAGGTTGTAGGCAACTGTCTGCTTGGTGTGCTGTTCGCGATAGAAGTTCTTCACGCGGTCGCAAGCATCCTCGTACTGGCGGAATTGAGTCTTGTCCTTGTTCTTGTCGAACTCTGATTCCTCATACAATCCGCGTTCTTTTTTCATCTCGTCCTTGAGGACGTTGACCGTGTCGATAGCGTCGGACAGGTCCTCGAGTGCATGTCCATCGCGCTTGGTGTTGAACACCGCAGGTTCGGGGCTCATCGCAACTGGTGCCATTGTGTTGTAGATAAAGAAGGCTAATAAAAGGAACTCTTTATACTGCTTCTTGATCAAGATTGAGAGGATGGAACGGGTGATGGTGCTTGGGAACAAAGGAAGAAGAGATGCAGTGGGTGTTGCGATGTTATTATATGATCGATGGAGAGTATTCCCTGCTCAGTAGCAGTGGCCGGGTATATAGGTATGTTATTTACTGTTCTGCACGAATACCAATAGGTTCGACGCCACGTTGCCCGTGGGAATCCATGACCCGACGTGAATACATGCTGAAAATTGCTTGAAACGGAACCCACAACGGTGAATATGGACTGATTTGACAAAGGCTGATAGGAGTAGCATGAGTGCACGGATTCTGGCTTCCGCATATTCGAGAATCCATGACAATTTGACTAGCTCCAGACAAATCTCCACAGCTGCAGGATAGGGCAGATCGAAGACACAGATCTGGACCAGGCGTTCAGGGACGGCCATTCAGTCTGGAGTATGCGGGCATTAGTGGAGACGCAGTGTAAATCATGCTGACCATTGTTGAGTATGCCTGGCCCGGCACTGGCCATGATCCATGTCTGCTGACTTCATAACCGCGGGGCAAAGTTCGGATGTCGGCCGTTGTGGCCACAGTCTTAAGGATTCTGGTTTCCGAGGACCATTCTGCATTCTCCCCGAGTCCCTGAATTTCTTTTTATGATGACAGACTTCGCGTGGGATGGACGGGGTCAACCCATGGATTGACAGGACCCCGGAACATCATTCGTTTATAACGGAATTCTCTGCGATTTCTGGAATTCTCCTCAACCTTCGTCCCACTCTCATATTCCGTTGACTTTTGTCTTTGTTTCTGCGTTGATAGCAATTGACATGGTCAGGCAAGGTGGAAGTGAACAATTTTCTGGCACTTGTCAGCTTTAATGAGAGACTGCTGCGTCAGTAGATGGCTCCATCCAGCTCTCATCTACAGCATAGTGTCCGCAGAGGTCAGAAAATGGAGATAGTACGATGCTGGGGACAGCCAGCGGAGGGAGGCCTGGAAATTCTCGCCATTCACCATGCCGTCGATCATTCTGTAGCAGATCATAGACACCTGACGTATAACTTAGATAAGTCTTTCATAAAAGAAATAATTGTAATAACACCTTCGCGGTACAAATGATGCCATTCATCTTCGGGAATTGTCGCCGTAAAGATAGACCGACCCCACGCTGGTGCTGATTGATGGAGAAACTCCGGCGTCTGGTCCGCATTGGCGCGGGGTGTCTTTTATACCTATGAGGGGCAGCTATTCTCCTACGTGTCTGACTCCTGATTCTTTCTACTCTTTGGCACTCATTCTTCCTTTAACCGTTCCTGTCTGATTTACCTACAATATCAAAGAAACAATAGCGTCCCCTCACCTCTATCGTCACTTTAAAAGAATCATCATGGCTGTATACGAAACTCGCTTCAAGCTCAATACTGGTGCGGAGATCCCCGCCTTGGGTCTGGGTATGTTCTTCCCCCACGTTCGTCCGCTGTGAACACGCCAGCTTATTCAAGACAGGAACATGGCAATCGAAGCTTGGAGAGGTTGAGAGGGCTGTCAGCCATGCTATCTCTGTAGGATACAGACACATCGACACTGCCTACTGCTACCAGAACGAGACAGAGGTCGGCAATGGCATCAAGGAGGCGTTGCAATCTGGAAAGGTCAAGCGTGAGGATTTGTTTGTCACCACCAAGCTGTGGTGCACATACCATACACGAGTCGAAGAGGCTCTGGACAAGAGCTTGAAGAACCTGGGCTTGGACTACGTAGACCTCTACCTGATGCACTGGCCCTTGGCCATGAACCCTGAGGGTAAGAACGTTTCAGCTCTTTGACAAGCACAGAGGAGTCTAATTAGTTGAAAGGAAATCATGAGCTGTTCCCCAAGCACCCCGATGGCTCCCGAGACATTGTCCACTCGCACTCCCACATCACCACGTGGAAGAGCATGGAGAAGCTGCTGGCTACCGGCAAAACCAAGGCTATTGGTGTCTCCAACTACAGCAAGAAGTACCTTGAGCAGCTACTGCCCGAGGTGACTGTTGTTCCGGCCGTCAACCAGATCGAGAACCACCCATCTCTTCCTCAACAGGAGATTGTAGATTTCTGCAAGGAGAAGGGAATTCACATCACCGCATACAGCCCTCTGGGAAGCACAGGAAGCCCCTTGTTCACCGCTGAGCCTATTGTCGCGGTTGCGAAGAAGAGAGGAGTCAGCCCGGCCAGTGTTCTCCTCAGCTGGCACAGTACGTTTCACATTGCCAATACAATTATCCCCTTCTTGTCTGCCACTCAGCTCACTAACATTCTACTGCAATAGTCGCCCGTGGATCTTCCGTTCTCGCCAAGTCCGTCACACCTTCACGTATTGAAGAGAACCGCACCAGCCTGATCAAGATCGATGATGAGGATATGGCTACCATCGCCAAGTACACAAACGAACTCGCTGAGAAGAACGCCTTCCAGCGGTTCGTCTATCCTCCTTTCGGTGTTGACTTCGGCTTCCCAGATAAGTCGTAAGCGACTTTCTTCCTCTCGCCTCCGTAGACTGAGCAACGCGGGTGTACTGTCGACAAAGATTGTATATAATGAATAAACAGCGGTCTTTGAATGTCTAGAATCCAGCATTATATAGAAAGAAGCTCTTGAAGAACAATAAATTTTCATTTGTTACGAATAAGAACTCCAGTACTCAAGACATCTTGCCAGAAGGAGATGTTCAAAAATCGACTGATACTCCTTTCAGAACAACAAATGCACAAGACAAGCTATGGCACATGTCAATCAGATAGTAACCAAGAAGCAGAAATCATTAACTCACTGCCTCCATCACAGTCAATCTTCCTGCTTTTCCTATAGCTCACCCGCTGTCAACAGTCAACCTATTACTCAGGGTCCCGTTCCCGCCAGCTCTGTTCTCTAGATCATGAAATGTAGAAATCAAACACCGACTCTGTGGTAGATCGAATGCAAGAGGATCTACTCCTTTGCCATTTTAATCACTCTGTGCTTGACGACCACCTCCCCAACAGCCAATCCAATCCATTCTCTTTCCAGAGAAATCTCCAAAGACGCGGTAGACGAGTCCTCTGCGGTATCAGAGAAAACGTTTCTCGAAGTAAAGAACTCCCGATACCCCAGCTCGATTATCTCCGCCGGGATCTCCTGCTCGCTGCTCTGGGCGCGCAGCCGAGCAAACGCACGCAGGGCCTGAACCCGTCGTCGCTCCCGCTCCCGCAAGATCGCCTGGGCCAGGCTACTCGACAAGATACCGCGTGCGTTCATCTTGACAAAAGCCTCCTTCAAGTGCTCGAAGGGCAAGCAGACGAGGACGGCTGACGTGGTCACGATCTCTGGGCTTTGCTTCTGTTCCTCGAGAGCTGCGAAGGAACCGAACTTGACCTCTGCCAGTTTTGGGTTGGGGAGAGAAGGTGTGGGAGAGGAGTCTAGGTATTCGGGAATCCGGTCGGGCATGCCTTTGCAGTGGGCCTGAGGGAACAAGGCGAAGTCGGATTCCATGCGGCTGACGACAAAGTCCAATGCGGCGGTTAGTAGATGCGCAGCCCATTTGGTCAGGAGCTCGTCGTTGGCGTCGTTGACCTTGTTTGGCGTTGCCTGGTTATTGGTGGCTGGCTGATTGGCTGAGGATTTCTCAAGCTCTGCGATCTGGGGCGCCGTGACGAGAAACTTGGATATGCAGAAGCCAAAGTAGAAGATCAATTCGATGTTGTCCCAGTTGATGACTTCCACAATCAGCTTGATTCCCGTTTCGACAATATCACGCCGCTGAAGGAAAGCCCCGGAGCTGGCGTAGCACATGGCAAAATCCGCCAGTGCCGTGTTGATCGGATATGGAGACGATTTGATACTCTCTTCGGTGTATCCCAGACTGAAGAGTGTCATGGACCTGAGCCGTTTTTGGTTCAAGAGGGCCAACCCGTACAGACTCTGAAGCGCAATTCCAAACGCCTTGACCAACAGGAAGTTCTCACCCGCCATGGCTACTATTTCGGGTATATCCTGCTTGGCTGCAGGTGACTTCAAAACTGCGGCGAGAAGAGGACTGCGGGCGATCAATACCTTGTGTGTGCGGATGGTGATCGGTGGGAAGTTGTCTTTGTCCGACTTCAGTAGGATCCGGCAGTCGTGAAATTCCTCGCTGTCATAGAGGCGAAGGATGTACGCGGCGAGGGGACCGTCGTCAAATTCGGTAGGGGTTTCAGGATGTTTCTTTGCGACTGCTTGCAGGACACGATCAGTCTCCTGCTATGCTATATTCTGACTCACTCATGAACTTACCTCCATTTTCAGCGACATTCTTAGAGCTCGTTCCGTTATCCTTCAACGGCCAGTTCTTAGATACGTGTTTGGGGTCCGCTGAAACCACCTCGCCGTTCTTGGACACTGGGTGCGGCGCATACGATGGCAAATCATGGCCTATCAAGCTGTACGCTCCATTGACATATCCGCTCTGCGCGGTGTACACGCAGGTACAACAATCTCCAGCGTGGTGGACACAGCAGCACGAAGGCCGACGAGGGCAGTCGCAATCGGCCCGAGCCTTGTGAACACAGCATGCGGGATCGAATCGGCAGGTTGCCGTTCCATGAACATGGCAATACGGCAGTTTCTTGGGCGCCGAGGAAGAGACGCTCACGTCCCCGGGGATCCCACTTTGCACACTTGAAGCGCGGATTGTCTCTTCGGTGGTTGCCGCAATGGAAGGGGAATGCAAAGGCGCAGCGGAGGTTTGTGTGACGAAAGAGGTGTCATGATAGGAGTGCGAAGCGGGATGATTAACACCGTAGGCGTCTAGGAGCGAACGATCAGGGCCATCATTCTCCACAGAATAATATGGGAAACTCACATTGACTCTGAGCCTGACTATGTTTCTTCCCCCAGGATGCCCCATCAACAATCAGTGGGAGGCGCAGCGTATCCACAGAAGACGGAGCGCGCGACTGGGCAGCATCAGCATCGTCAGCCGTACTCTTGTACGACGGAGGAGACTCGCTACAACTCGGCGCGTTGGAGTCACCCTGCGACGACTGCTTCTTCTTATTCTGTTTCTTCTTCTTCTTCTTCTTATGAGCGTTCTTCTTCGCCCTGCGGTTCTCTGCGTATCCGTCTAACTGCGGGAGCACCATCGACGCCATGAGGGGAACGGAGCAGCAGTTTCTACACAGGGCAGATCTGCAGCTGGGATCGCGATAGTCGAACGAAGGCTCGCTAGCGGATCCGGAGACCTGAGTGCAAGATGGCAAATCAGTAATGCAGATGGAGTAGCGCCTAAGCATAGCCTTCTTCCACTCTGTTTCCTTTATCTGTTAGGCAGTAAGGCAAGGAAGATGGAAGATGTGCCTGGCCTTAGGGGTGTACTTCCTATGAATGAAGTAGAAATATGAGATGGAAAGTTTATGTGAAATGTGGAAAGGATAAAGAGAGTGTAATGTGTTGATGTATGAAGAGATCTCTCGGTCTGTTACTGCTTGGTCGCTATAGCGATGTCAACTGGTCTGGGACTGGGACTAAACTTCAATAACAATGTTGTTAGTATAGTTATAAGGTAGCCACTCTGACTCTACACATCATGTTTCAAAGCTAGCTTGCATCTTTCATGTGCGAAGTACTTCCTATGATCACTGTTTTCATTCTGGGAGGAGGGCTAACATCTACCACGTGATTCACCTCAATGTGAAATAACGCTCACCTTGTCTAAGGTTCTACTCTTTACTTTCATAAACAGACCAGCTTTGGATGTCTCATACGTTCTATCGCCATCCAAATTCATACTTGTCTTATTTTGTATATTTTGACAATGTACCTTAGTGCTAGCTCGATGCGGATGATGTCCAAAACGAAGAGGTATCTGAATGATACATGGATGACAAGCTATATATGAATAGTAATCCCAGTAAGCAAAGAAAAGAATTCCATTTCGCCCAACATGAAAAGAACGCGGTTGGTATATAGTCGTCGACGAGAAGAATCAACCCTGAATAAAGAGGTATCGGGATACACGAGGAGATATAAGGAGGGAAATTGTGGAATCCGGAATGCTAGGCAGACAAAAAGGAAAGGAAATATATGAGGGAATGTGAAAGAGTCCTTCGGCAAGGAAATAATACGCCTAAAACATTCCCCCTTCTATGGGGACATTGGGCGGCGGGTATTGCGGGACAGCCGGTGCAGGGGGCAGAGGGGCAGCGGCAGCGGCCATCGCTTGCTGCCGGGCCTTGGAGTTCAGATTACCGCCATCGCTGGAGATCTTGCGGAGCTTGTTGTGTTTGGACTTGGGCCGCCTGTTCTTGTCGTCGTCGAAGGTGCTATGTTCCTCTGGAGGGCTGCTGACTGTCGAGGCCGGATGGTACGACTCGTGCTTATCGCCCTTGAGAGCGCCAATGATGGTCTGTGTGGTGGTCTGGCGGCGTCGTCGTGGGTTCATAGGCGGGATTGGGGGCGTCTCCATGCCGTTACTTAAGCTTGCGCCTGGGGGAAGACCCACAGTCGGCACGTTGGATGTGCACGACACAAAAGTTGGCTCGGAGATCTGCGTCTTGTCGATGACCCGCTTTTGAAGACCGCCATGGCCTGGGGCTCGCTGAGGCAGAGGGTGTGCGCCGATTGCCTGGGTGGGTAGAGATGTCGTGGAAGGATTCGGGGACATTTCGTGTAGAGGTGGTGTGGCATTGGCGGAATAAGGAGCAATCGGAGACGGCCGAGGAGACACTCCAATCATGGAAGGGTTGGTAGAGGGCGGAGGAGGTCGATCAAAGTAGCTCGATGTGGCAGACCGACTCCCGCTGCGGTAGCGTCCAGATGCGGCTGAGGAGCAACGATCGTAGGGTGCCGAACGATCATTGACCTCTACCGATGGACGCGTGGAGGATGGAACCGAAGGGGCGGCTCGCGGGTCAAAGTGCGGGAACGGCTCCGGGGAGCCGGCAGCATCTTCTTTTAGTGTCCCCAGATCATCGCGATCGCGGTATCGTGTTCGGCTCTTGGAGCGGCCGGAGGCGTCCGAGCCCGAACGATCCCTCTGAGACCTCATGCTTGAATGCGGTGAGGCGCCACGGCTGCGGCTCGATTCGCGGGAGCCTTCGTGACTGCCGCGGCCAAAGGCTGCCACTCTGGATCGAATCGACTTCTCTCCGGCGATTTGCGGTGAGCTGGTGTTGGAGTGCTTGCCGAAGCTGAACGGCATCTTCTCGTCCTCCTCTCGCCAGGGGTCGTCCGGTACCAAGGCTGGAGTGGATGCGCTGGCGAGACCGATCGCCTTGGTATTCTTCGGCTCTTGTCTGCTGAAGAAGGGATGTTTGGGATTCTTGCTCTTCAAAAGGGCAAATGCGTTGCCGGGCTTTGCTTGAGGGGGGTAGTCTGGTGTTCGACGTCCGGAGATCGGGCTAGCCGATCGACTCTCGCTTTCAGCAAACCCTCTCAGCTTTTCCTGCACTCTCCTGCGCCGCTCCGCGAGCTCGATCTCGAATTCTTCTCGCTCCCGCTGGGTCTCTGTGCTTCCTTGACGTCTATGCTTCGATTTAATTTCATCCTCCCAAGAAGGTACCTTGGAAGTGTCCTGAGAGTCCCTTGAGCTGTTTCCGTCCGTGGACGCGCGCTGAGAGGAACCGTCGGCCGTATCCGATCCGTTGGCCACGGATCCATCAACCTCGTCATCGTTGGGTTTTGGTGGGAATGCAGCAGAGTGTGGCACGTGGAACGACGAGCGATCGCTGTCACGTCGGAGATGGGTGCGAATCAGACCACTTAGTCCAAGGCCCGAGGGTCCGAGTGTGGGCGAGTCTGGCTTCTCTGGGAGAGCAGTGCTGTCATCCGCAACGCTTGTTCTTTCCGATGCTTCAATCTCCGCAATAGGCTTCAAATCACCGAGGTCTGAGAACCGAACTTCAGGCAGAACGCTCTGATGTTCTTCAGGGGGAGTTGCAGGCTTGGATGGTGTGCTAGACCGGAAAGCAGGATGGACAGCGTCAATAGCAGCCGCAACGTCCCTTGTATTGAATTCATCACTTTCATCGTCGGATGCATCAGGACTGAGGTTTGAGAAAAAGGTGCCATTTACAGGGCCGGCGGGAGAAGCGTCGATGCTCGGGGCAGTTGAATGATTCGCTGCACGATGAGACTCACTGTAATGAGAGGAGGCAGACTCAGGTCTGGACCAACCGCTCGTGTTTGAAAGGCCCCGGGAACGTCCAATGCGTTCCTGTGGAGTCATCCGTCCGGGAGGTGATGGAGCTCGGCGGAGGGGCGGTGTGCTCCTGCCCTGGTGCATCTGCAGTTGACGTCGCGTAAACTGACTCTCATCAAAAGCGGTTTGAGGCTTGTTGAAGAGGCCCATCGCCGTAGCTTTTCCATGATCTTCCGGTTGCAAGGCGGCCGCCAATGTTCCTAGGTCTTCATTCTCGCTGACAGGTGGACTCAGTGGCGGTACTCCATAGCCGGGGGTCAGTTGCGACTTTGGTTCCTTGGAATCGTTGTCGTTGCTCGGCAATTTTGGTGACACGGCTGAGGATGGAGGGCTGGTCGGACGGGAAGACTCAGGTGTTGGCTCAGCGATCGCGAGTTTCTGGAGGCGGTCACGCAGATTGGTCGCGCTCCTGGAGTACGTCCGAGTAAGAGGAGGCGACTCTAGCGTACCCGCACGTTGGCGACTCAGACTCTCCAGGCGGTGCAGCGTCGTGTTCTGCTGGTTCTGTGCAAACTGTGCCAGACCTTGCCCATAGAGACGCCGAGATTTAAAGGAGCCACGTTCAGAGGCCATGGCCCCTATGAATCCTGACTTCGAATTTTCGCCAGGAACCCCAGTCCCTGTGGAAAACGATTCTCCATCGATCGAGGTAGCTGCCGTCGACGTGCGACGGTTGGCAGTAGGGCCCGATGCGGTTGAGGACGACGTTGTCCGCTTCATGGAGGAGATGCTTGATAGACCATCCTCCGATTCTTGGGCTAGAGATTCGTGCTGATTCTCTTCGCTCTCGCGGTCCTCCTCCTTTTCCTTTAGTCTCAAGCGTTGGAAAGCAGACATGGACAGGTCGTGCTCATAAAGGGCGCGCCCTACCGGTGCTCGACCCGCCTCGGATCCGGACCCATTCGCTGTCTTGGTCGGGATCTTGTAGACCTTCTGCCGTCCACCAAATAGATTATTACCCTCGGTTCGCCGGGCCCGGCTCATGATACTGCCATTGTGCGAACGATCATCGTCGGTCCCATAGCCACCGTCGCCGCCGGAGACGAACGAATCGGTACGGCCCAGGTTGATCGATGGCCTACCATCTAGAGATGCCTCGTCAATGTCTGCCAGAAGGTTGGGGCTGTGCCCGAAAAGATTCAATCGCGAAGCGCGCTTGGGAAAGAGGACACTGTCGTCACTCGCTTTCCCTATCAATGAGTCTGGGTCATCCTGTTCTCGCAGCATGCTGAAACGTGCGGACAGCTTCGGCATCAGCAAGCTAGTACGAAAGTCATCCGTAGATGGTAGGGCATTCGCGAGGTCGAGCTCCGGTTTTTCTTCTTGTTCTCCTTTTTTGTTTTTCCATGACAACTTGGAGGTCAGTGATGTCGGTACACTCTCCATGCTCTCGCCATCCTCCTTCACTTTCTCCTTTCTGTTTTTCCGAAATCGATTCATGATTCGGCCGTAAGACACGGATTATGGGGTAAGGCGAAAATATCTGTCCAAGGAAGGCTCGATGATCGTAGTACAATCAGGAGTGGCCCCTCGATCGAAAGATGGTGTGAACCGCTACGCCGTCAACGATTACCAGTCAGAAACGAAGCCATCGACTGTTGACAAGACTGTACAGATAGAGAAAGTGCGCGAAATTGATAAACGATGGGTAAGCAATGACATACAGGATAATTGGGAAACAGAAGGCGATGAAAGTGAGAGAGGAGATATCAATGTATCACAATCATGAATTCATCCCCTGCGCATAGAATGTCGGACTCCGCAGCTGCGAATGGTACTTTGGCTCGCTCCAAAAATAGCCAATTAAAGATAGGGATGGGCTGAGCTATCGACAGACAGGGAGACGGAGAGTCACGAAGCAGGTGAAGAATCCTAGGTGGGATAGAACTGGTCGAAGCCGACTAATGGGGAGCCCGCATAAGATGGTTGAATGTGGCTGCAATGCAATGTTGAGGGTGGCGGAGGTATTTGGTTGGTTGTACAGTTTGACGTCTACAGTGGAGGAGACGACCAAAGAGAGCGAAAGAATGGATCGTGAACAATTGATTCGATTCGAGCAATTGGTGATTAATTGAGGATATTAGAAGGCAGGATAAATGAGAGACGGAAGTTGGATACGAAGGATGCTGGAAGTGTGCTTAGTTCATTAAGGAGCGATAGAATCCAACTCGAAGAAGGGGAAAAGGAAGGGAAAAAGTCAAAGTAATATTGTCATGCGTTCAAGCGATTTTATTTTATTATCCTTTACTCGGTACTTTACTAGGTTATTATTGATCTAATAACTAAGAATGGGGCGAAGGGAAAAAATAAAATAAAATAAAATAAAATGAAAAATAAAGAAAAATAAAGGATCTGGATCCGATCGTCCATGATACTTCCTTTTTTACACTTTTCTCTTTTCGTTTTCATTTTGTCTTGTCCTTCCCTAAGGTTCTCTTCTTAAGTGTTCCAGCGCGTAAGGTACCGAGCTTGGATACAGACTAGAAGACATTACTCGGTGCTAGTCTGCCTTGGTGTGCAGGTGTGCTTGATAGTACAGTCGAAGAATTTCTGGGCCTCATTAGCGACACTGGCAAGTGTTTAATTGGTAGAGGATCGACAAAGACATCAAATTTCGATGCCGAAGTTGAAGAACACCTCCACTTGATGGGCGCAGGATTATTTGCGAACATTCCTTTTTGATGTCTCTGTACAACCTGATTTACCTATTATTGAACAGCCTTATTCCAGTGGTTAGATGCCCCTTGGTACGACACCCATCATATTCATTTTCGACCACAGGAACACGAGATATAAACTGTTAAGAAACCATGGGTGACCTTCTGATACTGTACGGTACCTCATACTAGCGCGGAGCGTCCCTTGCAGGTCCCGCAATTCAATAGTCCAATAGGATAGTGCAATAACAGCGGGTATGAGGGGTGTTTCAGCTACTGTACAGTATGGAAAGTTTTGATACACAATTAATAAGAGGAAATGTGAATCTGTAATATTAATCTTGTCTTCCAAGGCCGTCTTGGAGAGATCTTTCTGCCGGTACCTGCTTACCTTGGTACCGGAGCCATGATGCTTAATGATTCAATAATCAGGTTTGCAGCAGCTCATGGAACGTAGATTTGTTCAACGAGATCACCAAATCTGGTTCTTTCCACGGGATGTGGCCGATGTGGGCCGATCTGGGGCTGAGGACGAAGGCTGAGCTGGAACCTCAGTGAAGAACAATTGGAAATGGAAGGCTGCATGAGGATGCACCTCAGTGTCCCATCAGTCCTGTGTACTCAGCCTCAGTTGGATTCATCAATTGAGCAGCGCCAGCCTATCTACTTGATGTCTCCAAGTCAAAACCATGATTTTTAAAGGATATACGCATGGTAGCAGCGCTCATGTGAACATCCACCTATTTGACTTCTTGACGAGATTCAGATACACTTGCACCAGGGAGGAGACACTCCATAATGATCTCAAAATCAGAGCTCAGGTTGTGGCTCTGCTCCGGATACTGGAAGTTCGAAGGATTCGTAACACTGACCTGCTTGGACACTTTCTAAATTCCCGGTTTTGCGCCTTCGGCGTGTCCATCTCAATTGATAACATCAAGCAGACGTCATCACTTGAGTACTAATATTGACCTTGAGATATAAGAGATATTAGTCCCGGAGAAGACTAGTAACAAATTTTACGCAAAACCGGATAATACAGTGAACAAAGTGCCTCAAATGTGACAAACTCCAAATGTGAAAGCATATGTTCTTCGTTGAGCCAAAGACTTGACGCAGAGTTTTAACATCAGACGATATTCTCCGAGTCGCTGGTTTGGACGTATCACACTTCATGTCGTGTGTGGTCTTGCATAGGCCCACAGGTCATCCCGGCCATAGCACGCTCAAATAATGGGAGTATCCAGATTTTAGGCGAGATGAGCATGTTTAAACGAGGTCCATCTCACCATCCGAGCTTTGACGATCGTGGTTTTTCAGCTCGAGCATCTCTACCCAGTGAACCATTGTACGACGATCAATGAACCACTCGCCGGATGATGGGACGAAATGAACCCGTTGATCGGAATGCTGAACAGGAACAGCAAGGAAAGATCGAGTATCCCTGTTACCATATAGATACCTAGGCGCTAGATAATGCCACGGATTGACTCCAACTGGAAAATCTTCATTATTGGTGTAATGGCAAACTGACAGCCGTTGGCGAGGTAAATTACCGGCTCTTAGTATCAAGCCTCGCGAAGTCCTGGATGGATGGATTCGTAGGAAACCTTCTAAGCTTGAGTCAAAGGAGTTGGAAGACCTCCTTTGGTGCCCAATGGCAATTATTGAGTTCTCGGGGCCCCTGCGGCTGTGGGACATTAATATTGTTACAGGCAAGCTTAGTGTGGTTTGTAGTCGTGTTGATACGTACCTAGTACAAGACAGGATTGTAATTGAGTTTGCCAAACGGGTGGGTGCCCCTGACTAGTACTAGAAAGGATAAGTGGTATTTCACTTTGACAGACCCAATAGGTCCAAATGACATTACCTTTGCTTCATCTCCAGTCTGGTCTTTCACTTGCGTACTCTTTTACTGTAGTATGTGGTAAAAGTAGTCTTCATCCTGATGAGTCAAGTAGATAGACTTGATTAAGAAAGCCCTGTGGAATGTAGGGTCATTCTCTGTGCTAAATACAGCCCCAGCCAGGAATGCTGAGGTTTTCCCGTACGGAGTAGTCAAACACAGATTCAGATCAGACATCCTCATAATCTCCCAGGCCTGGACCATTCGGGTCTTTGGGTCCTTCATTAAACAGTCCCCACCTCAGAGCATCATTGGTCGCCTTCCTCAGGGTCATTATCCAGACTCCACCACGATATTATTCAGGTGTCTAGGCTGGAACTCACCATCTCACCATCTACGGAGACTCTACCCCATGTCTCACAGTTAAGATGCAGGAAGTCACTGTTAAATAATGTGAATCAAGCAAAGCTGTCTTCTAGTCACCAACCAAGCTTTATACATGACACGAGCGATTCAATATCCAGACGTCAAGTTTCAACCCATTTTAGAGGCGTAGTTTCATCGTAAGAGTCCTACTTCTGAGGTAGCCCGCCAAGCAATCATGATCACTGGATGTATACTTTTGTCATTGACTCCTTCTGTTCCCTACGTCACCAGTACACTTAAAGTAAGACATTCAATGCGGTTTGATTAGGATCTGTCGTCTTGTCAGCCCGAAGCGAAAACTGGGGATGTTCAGTGTGGATATTCGAAGGAGGTCGAATCTTCAATAAAGGGTTTCTGAGACTTTCATGCATTTGCCATTCTCATGGATGAGTAGCTATACTGACTAGTTATATCCATTTTCTTTGAATAAACAGATCCCTTGAATTGTCAATCTAGATGGAGATTGCTGATACTCTTACTCCGCTGAGCTGTCAATGGTGACGGATTGCCTTAAGGCAGCTGCTACCACGGATATATAGCTCCGTATCGAAGGGTCCACGGGAAAGTCCACTTGGAGGATCTGTACACCAACGAGCGGCGAAGTGTTGTTTCTTCGACAAGTTCTGATGCTAATTGAGCTATCCATCTTGATGCGATGAAGTCCAGGGGTATATCAACCTGCAAGCAATAAAGCCCCAGCTCATAACAATCGACCAGTGCCAAGTCCATGACGCAATGGAACAACCACCATATTCATCAACCCACATCGCACCGGCTTCTCTATACCATCAGCTCCAAATAATCATCCCCTAGTTTACAAACCCGTTCAGAAGTAAATATCAATAACCCCACCAATACCCCTTACACAATGCAAGTCCTTCTCCTCGGCGGCCACGGCAAGGTAGCCCAGAAACTAACCCCGCTCCTCCTCGCCCGCGCCTGGAACGTCACCAGCGTCATCCGCAACCCCGAGCACGAGAACGCAATCCTCGCCCTGGGCAAAGGCGCAAGAGGCAAACTCTCCGTTCTCCTATCCAGCCTGGAGGACGTAAAAAGCGACGCCGACGCGAAGAAGATCATCGACGCCGTGTCCCCGGATTATGTAGTTTGGTCGGCCGGTATCTTACCCATCCTATTGCCATGTCCATACCGCGGCAGTTGATTGACGGACCAAATAAATAACAGGAGCCGGAGGCAAAGGCGGGCCCGAGCGAACCTTTGCCATCGACGAACGAGCCGCAAAGCACTTCCTTGCTGCGTCGTTCGACTCGCCCCGCGTCACCAAGTTCCTGCTCGTCTCGTGGCTGGGTAGTCGACGGGTCCATCCCAGCTGGATGTCAGATGAGGAGTGGGCAAGTATTCAAAATGTGTTTAATAATGTTCTTCCAGTGTATGCAAAGGCCAAGCTCGAGGCGGACGAGTACATGACTGCGTTGGCGGCGCGGCGCAAGCAGTCCGGCGGGCCGAAGTTGCAGGCTATCTGTCTGCGGCCGGGGACGTTGACTGATGAGCCTGCGACGGGACGGGTGGCGCTGGGGAAGACGAGGAGCGTGGGAAATGTGACGAGGGAGGATGTCGCGAGGGTGGCGGATCAACTGCTGGCTAGGGCGGATACGGAGGGTTGGTACGATTTGTTGAATGGACAGGAGCCGATAGAGGAGGCTGTTGAACGAGTAGCGCGGGAGAAAGTGGACGCGGTTGATGGGGAGGATGTTGATGGCATGGTGAAGCGCTTCTTCCCGTGATTGCGCAGCTTACAGGGTTGCTGCTATAAAGCAGGAACTACGATTGACATGATAGGTGTTCCCATGTTTCTCAATGTTCGTTATATACAATATCTATTACAGCTTAGCCTTGGGAGCAGAGGCCCCTAGAGCCTTGCTGGCATCCTCCTTGGCCTGCTTCTTGAGTAGTCGTCGCAGAATCTTCCCACTTGGACTCTTGGGGATCTCGTCCACAAATCTCACACCTCCACGCAACCGCTTGTGGTATGCAACCTTGGCATCCAGCCACTGGACGATCCTCGTGGCCTCCTCTTCGGCAGTGATGTTCGAGTTCTTGCTCTTTGCGCTTCGCACAATGTAGGCAAGTGGCACCTCTGTTCCGTGTGCTTCGCTCTCCACACCAAGGACAGCGACATCATCGACCGCCTCGTTGTCCACCAGAATTCCTTCCAGCTCCGCCGGAGCGACCTGAAAGCCCTTGTACTTGATGAGTTCCTTGACGCGATCCGTGATATAGAAGTTGTTATCCTTGTCTTGGTAGCCCACGTCTCCCGTCTGGAACCATCCGTCCTTGGAAAGGCACTTTGCCGTCGCCTCCGGGTTGTTGTGGTAGCCCAGGAAAACGTTGGGTCCGCGCAAGTACAGCTCTCCCACCTCACCCACAGGCACCTCGCGAGGTTCAGACCCGTCTTCAGGCATGGTCATATACTTTGCTTCCATGTTGGGGAGCAACTTGCCCACGGAACCAATGCTTGTGCGCCACTCTCCCCACGGCTGTGTGTGGGTAGTTGGACTGGTCTCGCTGAGACCGTATCCCTGCTTGATACCAGTCTTGATACGTGCATAAACAGTCTCGACAAGTTCCTGCGTGAGTGGTGCGGCACCAGAGTTCATCATACGGAGACTGGACAGATCATACTTGTCGACAGTAGGATGCTTGCCGAGCAACAGTACGACCGGGGGAACCACGTAGCTGAACGTGATACGGTAATTCTGCACATGGGCGCACCACTTCTCGATGTCGAACTTTGGCATGACGTATAGCTCATAGCCTTGGTAGATGGTCTGGTGGACCAGGCATGTCAACCCTGTATTCTTTGTCAGTATGATAAGATGTCATGCAGCCGCAGGACTGACCGTAGATGTGATAAAATGGAAGGAAAGCCAAAATTCGATCTCCCTTTCCATCTGCGCCACCGTTCCAACTCAGTTGCTTATCCTCTCCTGCCGCAAGTTGAAGGGAATTGGCGACAATGTTTCGATGACTCAGCATGACTCCCTTAGGGACACCAGTAGTCCCCGACGAATAGACCAGGAATGCTAGATCCGTCGCAGGATTGATTTTGGTCTTGCGGTATCTGGTCGCCCCCGAAATGTTCCTGATCGAACTGAAATGCTTAAACCTGGCTTGTGGGTCGCGGTCATCGCCGATGAGGATGATTCGGTCTTCCGTGATCCCTGCCTGCTTTGCAGCTGCCGTGGCGACTGGTAGCAACGTTATCTGAGTGATGAGAGCCTTCGCGCCAGAGTTCTTCAACTGAAAGGCCAGCTCCTCCACGGTGTATGCAGGGTTTGCTGGAGATACCACACCCCCGGCCCAATGAGTTCCCCACATCACAGCCGGTGTATCAATGCAGTTGGGTGTGAAGAGGGCAAGCACATCCCCCTTCTTCCAGTCCAGGACGGCCTTCAGGCCTTTGCCGAATGCGAGCGCCGTCTCTCTTACATCTTTAAAGGTATATTGTCGCTTTGTGTCGGCGTCTATGTAGATAACTGTTTACAGTTAGTTTTCAGGTGCGGGCATGGAAAGAACAAGGGATACACGAACCCTTGTCATCCGGAAAAGGCCTGTCCTTCCTCTCAAAGAGAAAAGTCCAAAGGTCGATATTGGGGATTTCTATCGAAGGATACGGTGAGGAGACGGCCATTATGACTAGAAGATGCGGGGTAGTGCAGACAGAGATGAGGAGAACCGGATGACTCGAAATGTCAAAAGGACGAGTGTGAGTGTAATCGTGGAGTCCAACTGGAAGAGTCGCAGTCTTTAACGGGAGATACAGAAAAGACAAGGTACACCAGACGACTGTCTCTGTGAATAGCGAGGGACAAATAACCTTGGAACTACTAATCAACATCCGGACACTGCCTCGGTATCCTCGCCGTTGAGACGCCAATACCCGAGATGCGGACACTCCACTTCGGCCATCAGCGGCGATCAATACCAGTTACTGATAGACCTGAGTAAACCCGCGATATACTGTGTTTGAGTCTTCCAAAAGAGCTTTAGATAAGATTGATCGTCTTAATGCTGGATTCTATAATACATCAAATTAATAGTAGATAGAACATCAATTCTACCGGGTCTCTCGGTATCTGCATCGGTACATAGGCTTTTTGGCTTTTGCGGCTTTACCGCATTGGGATCCTGGGGGATTCTGTTGCGTTTTGTGGGGAACTTGGGATGACTAAGGAAGCAACAATCATTGGACTGGAATTATGACCTGTCGGGTGCCAACTGTCAATCCTCTGACTTCCTGAATCCTGGCTATCCATCACTATCAAGATTCCTCACAAAAAAGGAGTATCTACATGCTCAGCAACTGACAGAACAAGACTGTACTGTTTGAAATACCCATAGACCTCTGCATCTAGTCCGACCTTTTACCAAACAGAGAATCTCAAGTCTCTCTTTCCTGAAATGGACAGTGCAGTCGATCGTCATACTTCTCCTTGAATCCTACTATCGCTGTCTCGTCCTGCTTGAAAACCGTGAAGCATTCCCAACTGACAGTGTGTGACAGGGCATTTTGATGTTCTCCGCCATCGCTTGGCGGGCCAATCGCAGCCCTCAGATTCCCCTCCAAGGAGGCATATAAACCACTTTATTCTCTTCTCAAGTGCCTTCGGGCATTTGGTCAATTTGAAACGATACAGAGAAGATTAGCATGGCCCCTGCACTAAGGATGACACGCTCAATCAAAGAGAAGCTACCAGTTTTTTTCGTAATTCTTACAGACCTCATTTGGAGGTGTTGAGTTTCTGTACCTTCTACGTGTGTGGGAAAGGTCCTGGGTTCGAGATGGGGCTGAGTGCTTCTTTTTCCCTTTCGCCTTGTTTTTTCCTCATGTCTTTAAGCTTGACCTTCGTTCTCTGGGAAACTTTACGGAGTATGTCAAAGAATTCCATGTCTCATCGTAACACATCGCTTTCTAGCTATGCATGTATACTGCTGAAACATAGCAATGTAGTTCTAATACATGGTCTTGAAATTGTAAAAAAGAAAAAGAAAAGATATGCACCCATCTACATCAGGCTCGTCCGCCCACCGATCTCCCGACCTGCTTCACCATTCGGCATTTCGCCATTACGTCCCTCCACGAACTCACGATATATTGCTTGCAATCGCCTGCGTTCATTCTCGCTGAGTGAGCAGCGTGTGGTGGAAAGGGATCGTTCCATGTGTTCCCATCGGACCACGATCTCTTCACGCGGCGCTTCTTCAGAAGTAGCCCCATTTGCAGTCGGTGCAGCACTAGCTGTCCCCTGCTCGATCTGTCGTTGGCGACGTCGAGCGTTCTTGATGGCTTCGATTTTGGCAGCGACGACGGCTGGTGGCGGTAGAGAGACCCCGCCAGCTCTTTGCTCCGACGTCGAGTACAGGAACTGGATGAATGACTTGCTGCTTGTGCTCGATGTAGGCTTGGAACTGCTCTTTGTTGTTGATTTGTCGGTTGTTCCTGAATGGTCGCCAAGTGCATCGTGGACAGCTTCTAGGTGGGCATTATACACGACAGCTTGTAGATCAGCTCCGGAGAAGCCCTCGGTTCTTGCAGCTATTTCGTCCATACGAGCAACAACCTCGGCGTCCATCACAAGCTTTGTACTTACAGCTCGAATGATATCGACCCGATCCGAATGACTTGGCATGTCGCAGAGCAGAGACTTGTCTAATCGTCCGGGCCGGAGCAACGCAGGGTCAATCAGGTCAGGCCGAGAGGTGGCAGCGAGAACATACACGCCTGAAAGACCTTCCGCACCGTCCATCTGTGTGAGAAGCTGGTTGACAACACGATCCGTAACGCCGGTGGAGTCGTGGCCACGCTTGGGAGCAATGCTGTCGAATTCATCAAAGAAGAGAATGCACGGTCGGGCGGCCTGGGCTCGTTCAAACAGGTCACGCACACTCTTCTCACTCGCACCGATATACTTGTTCAGGATTTCGGGACCCTTGACGCTAATGAAGTTCAGGCCACATTCGCCTGCTATCGCACTAGCCAGAAGCGTCTTCCCGCATCCCGGAAAGCCGTACAGGAGCAAGCCAGAACGCAAACGCAGAGGACATTGCGCGAAGATAGGCGCATACTTGGTCGGGTACTGCAAGGTCTCCAGCAGCATCTTCCGGGTCTCGTGCAGACCACCAATAGCTGAGAATGTTGTGGTAGAGGATGTGAGCGTGACATTGCGCAGAGACGCCGGCGTGAACCCTTTAATGGCGTTCTCAAAGTCCTCAGCACCGAGAGTGACTGCTTTGGAAGCGGCCTGAGGATCTTGCACGGACCGTATCAGAGCCTCATTCCGCGCCCGAGCGACAAGCAAGACCAGATCGCCGGGCATGTATCCATCTGTTTTCCCAGCCAGATCGAGAAAATCGATGTCTCGTGCGAGAACAAAGCCATCTGCTCCAGCGGAGCTCGGACGGCTGCCAGGATTCGAAGGATCTAACCAGGAGTCTTGAGTGGACGCGCTCGCCGTTCGCGCATGTCCATTGGTGAGGCTGCTGGAGGCTCGATCATGGCTCGTCAGCTTCTCAAGCACTTTGCGCCGTCCTTCCTTGTCAGGTGCTCTCAGGTGGATGATCTCTCGGACTACATGGCCCCCGATGATGACGTTGTTCAACGACTCTTTCGATTGAGCGGTCGCTAACAGCACCACGGAAGAGTTCATTGAGCAGTGTTCTCGCACCATCGAACAGATGACTTCGCTGTTTTGACGGCTGCGGCCATTGTCTCCTCCTACCTGCAGCTCAGTTTCCACAGGGCATAGCTTGTCGAGATCGTCCAGAATCACAACGGACTGCCCGCCAAGACGAGCGCACCAAGAAGCAGACATGAACAAGCGATTGAGGGTCTCCTTGATATTCGAGATTCGAGTTTCATCAGTGACAAGTTTACGGCAAGAAAAATATTTCACGTTGAACAAGTGGTCTTTTCGCAGACGATGTGCCAGCAAATGCGTTAATGCTGTCTTTCCTGACCCGAGACCGCCCGTCACCAAGACAGAAGATGATTTAGTCAAGTTCTCAAGGGACTGAGAAATAACCTGGTCGATACCAACCATCTCGGGAATACTGCTGGGAAGCGGCTCCTCGGTGGGTAAGGACAATTGGCCTTGCTCAGGCCTGGGAATCTCAGCTTGCACCTCTAGCGGTAACTTCGCTTCGGACCCCAAAACCCATCCAAGCATCTGTTTGGGGCCATCAGGACTGTTCTTCAAGGGAGGATCAAATCGGACAATAGCGCCATCAAACGCGGACACCGCTGGATTTTCGAGTTTTGGTAGAATCATCCCGTCGGTTAAAGGGCCAGACAACAGCCCTTTATCCGTCCCCGTGCTACCATATATCACTTTGATACGCTCAAGCAGCGCATCTTTTGCGGCTGCAGTGTCTGCGCCAAATTTGAGCCCGTCCTTTTTCTTAGTAGAATCAGACATGAAAGGGTATATCTTAAGAGTTCTGACAATAGACCGTTGCAACTGCGGAGGAGCTGCTTCAACACGAATGATGCCCCCAACCATACCCTCAGCGCCCAGCGCGGAGCATAGCATAGTAGACATGGCGATATGCTGACTGTCTGGCGAGTCTACCCAGGGCGCTAACCTCACCACCAGTTTTGTCGCCGGCGCCCCTGCTTCGCTTGCCTTCTGCTCTGCTTGGTTCATTTGTTGTTGGGGATCCGGTGGCGCCTTCAATCCAGCAGGTTGGACAACAGTAATGCAGACCCAGCTGGCCCCACGAAGCTCACTTGTTGCAAGCATGTCGGGGTCGACCCACACGCGGAAGCCCTCGTTGGCATCATCCTCGAATTCTCCATCGAAGTACGGCTCAACCAAGCGGCGATCCACCCCTCGAAAAAAGAGAGCGCCTCTACTTGTCGAGTCACGGCCGCTCTTGGGTCGCACCGTGCTTCCACTGCTTCTCCCACCGACACTTTTCCTGCTGCTGCCGTTCACGCTTCGGCTATCGCCCCTTGGACCTCTGGAGGCAGATTTAGGGCGTACCTTTGGCGCAACAATAACTTCTGCGTCAGGTGCTATTTTCGCAAATGGTGATGTATTCGATGGTGCGGGAGTAAGCGAGGTAATGACGATGTTAGCTGTGGATGTCGGGGAAAGGTGCAGCGCAAGGGGATGCATGTGCTCTGACTGTGCCGAGCTGAACGTAGGATTGGGGAGAGCGCGGATTTGCGACAGGAGATTGAGCTCCAGGAAATTCGCATGAAGCTCAATAACTAAAGGCAATGTGTTGTCAGCGGACGCGATCATTTAGTCTCACATGGTGGATAGCGCATACTCTCCCAATCTTCCGGAGTTAATGGCTCGATATTAATGGTGTGGGCAACTGGCGGATCAAGGTGAATATATATCCCAACCTGGACGCGCGTGAGAAACCCGTGGTAGCCAGAATCTCCAAGATGGGCTTACCTTCTGCCCTTCTGAGAGGCCCACCACTCTTCCGAACGTGGTATCTACCTCAACAGTAGATACGTCCAGCTCCCTCGTAGGTCCACTACTAATTCCTTCTCGACCAACGACGGGTGCAAGCTTTCGCTTGCTCGGCATTCCCGTCCATCCCAGGTAACATGATCGCTGCGCCTGGTTGCTGTTTGCCCTCCCCGAAGCGGGACGATATTGTAGCTCAACTATGACATTTTGTGCAGCCTAGCAACAATATTAGATACTTGTAAAGTCAAAATCAAGGATTTCACGTGAAGGCGCCGCACCGTGTTGGCATTGACCAGCAGTGAGACAAGTGACGGAGGCAAGTTCACTAGACAGTTCTTCAAAGGCACGAGTGTGACCTCCGCTGTGCTCGAGGGTTTTCTGGGCGCCATCTTCCAGCGCTGATACTCAGAGCCCCGCTGTTAAATAAGATCAGGAGAGATGTTTCGCGATGTCTGGAGGAAGAGAAACATCGACAACCGACAGATAGCATCTCCCCGGACTTCGTTGACTCCGCAAATCAAATGCCCGCCAGCGCCGTTCGCCGAGTCGGCCCGCCTGATGTATTTCGGACCGAGACATTTTCCGCTCCGCCCCATGTGCTGTTTACGCTAGTACAATATAAGCCTAGCTCAGTATGAGAAATGGAAACGCGTCTCTTTCGCGTCGCGACGTGTTTTGCGCCAAAAAGCTGCGGGCGCCAAAGATCCACTAATGAAGTACACTAAGGTACCAGCCAACCCTCACTTGAGTCCTTGATTTCTTCTTGCTCTGATCGGTGGAAATCTGTTGCTGTCGCCAACTGCACTACTTTGCCAGGTCAAGCTCAATTGAATTGGCTTGCTCCATTGCCTCACGATGGCTCTCGTTCAGTACCCACCGCCAGTTGACTATGCAGCGCAATTGAACGCCTTCAAAGACTTTTTACAGCATTTCAAAACATTCGAATCGGCTTCCGAAGCTGCTGCAACCGAGGCGATTGAAGATCTTCACATCGACGGAGATGCTACCAGCGATGAATATGACTTCATGGACGATGTGGAAAATGAGAACGGGCAACAAGGGACCAGAGCACGCCGCGGGCGTCGAGAACCGAAGCTCAAGTACATGCAAATCCTGCAGGACATAGCAGATCGGGAACGGTCAAACGTTCTGATTGAATTGGATGACTTGGCTACAGTAAGACTCCAGGACGTCGAGATTGTGAGGCAGTACCTAATCCTGTGTACTAGTTCGAGAAATCCCTGCCGGAGGACACAGATTTGAAGCTCGTCGAGTCCATACAACGGAATACTAAGCGTTACGTCGATGTTTTCTCCGATGCGGTCGATGCTGTTATGCCGAAAGAGACGAAGGAAATCACGTATGTTGACCGGTCTATTCGTTGAAAGCTTCCATCTAACAGCCTATAGCTTCAAGGACGATGTTCTCGATGTCATTATGTCGCAACGTGAAAAGCGAAACGAGGCCATGGCGATGGCTGCGGAGGCCGATATGGATGCGGCTGCGGCTCCCTCGATGTTTCCTCCTGAGTTGACTCGCCGATACACCCTCAATTTCAAGCCTCTTACTCCATCTGGGTCGAGCAGCGACCGGGACTCGAAGGCCCTCGCAGTCCGTAATGTGCGAGCAGAACACCTGGGTAGTCTGATCACGGTTCGCGGTATCACAACTCGTGTCTCGGACGTCAAACCATCAGTCCAGATCAACGCCTATACTTGTGATCGGTGTGGATGCGAAGTGTTTCAGCCGGTTACCACAAAACAATTCCTTCCTATGACTGAGTGTTTGTCTGAAGAGTGCAAGCAGAACAACTCAAAGGGACAATTGTTTCTTTCCACTCGTGCTTCGAAATTTGTTCCCTTCCAGGAGGTCAAGATCCAAGAAATGGCAGATCAGGTTCCTGTTGGTCACATTCCACGAACATTAACCATTCACTGCCACGGAAGTCTGACACGACAGCTCAACCCTGGAGATGTTGTTGACGTTGCCGGCATCTTCCTTCCCACACCTTACACAGGGTTCAGGGCCATCCGTGCCGGTCTGTTAACCGACACATACTTGGAAGCTCAGCACATCACACATCACAAGAAGTCTTACAATGATCTGACGATGGACAGTCGAACGCTCCGGAAGATTGAACAGTATCAAAAGACTGGAAATATGTACGAGTACCTGTCTCGTTCCATTGCTCCCGAGATATACGGCCATCTTGATGTGAAGAAAGCCTTGCTTCTTCTGCTTATTGGAGGTGTGACAAAGGAAATGGGCGACGGCATGCACATCCGTGGTGACATCAATATCTGCCTGATGGGTGATCCTGGTGTTGCCAAATCGCAGTTGCTGAAATATATCACCAAGGTTGCTCCACGAGGCGTGTACACTACTGGACGAGGTAGCAGTGGTGTCGGTCTTACGGCTGCTGTTATGAGAGATCCTGTAACGGATGAAATGGTGCTGGAGGGAGGAGCTCTGGTTTTGGCGGACAATGGCATCTGCTGTATCGATGAATTCGACAAGATGGACGATGCTGATCGAACTGCCATCCACGAAGTGATGGAACAGCAGACCATTTCCATTTCCAAGGCGGGTATCACAACAACCTTGAACGCTCGTACTTCCATCCTGGCTGCAGCCAACCCTCTCTATGGACGCTACAACCCGCGGATCTCTCCAGTAGAGAACATCAACCTTCCCGCCGCATTGCTCTCGCGTTTCGACGTCATGTTCCTCATCCTAGACACTCCACAGCGGGAAGCCGATGAGGAATTGGCCAACCACGTTGCGTACGTCCACATGCACAACAAACACCCCGAGATCGACGATGCTGGAGTTTTGTTCACGCCAAATGAAGTCCGTCAGTACATCGCTAAGGCGCGCACATATCGGCCTGTCGTGCCCTCGTCAGTTTCCGATTACATGGTCGGAGCTTACGTGAGAATGAGGAAACAGCAGAAGAGCGACGAAGCTAGCAAGAAGCAATTCTCTCATGTGACTCCCCGTACTTTGCTTGGTGTCGTTCGTCTCTCGCAAGCCCTTGCCCGCCTTCGGTTCAGCGAAGAGGTCATAAGGGAGGACGTCGATGAGGCTTTGCGCCTTATCGAGGTCAGCAAAGCATCACTGGCCAATGACGGTCAGTCCGGCGTGGACCAGAGCCCCAGCAGCAAGATCTACAACCTCATCCGCGGTATGCGGGAGAGCGGTGCTGCCGCTGTTGGGGACGGTGAAGAGGGTGAACTTAGCATGAGAAGGATCAGAGAACGCGTTCTTGCCAAGGGCTTCACGGAAGATCAGCTCACAATGGCAATTGATGAATACGAAGAGCTTAATGTACGTGTTGTCAGCTTGAATACTCCCCGAAGGCTCTTACTAATATCTTTGTTCTTTGCAGGTTTGGCAAGTCGTTAACAACGGAACTCGCCTCATTTTCTTGGATCTCGGCGGTGATGAGGCAATGGACATCTAATAGGCTAGCGAACGATTGCAGTTTAGACTGGCAAAAATAATCACTGAAGTCTGCTTCAACTCCTTGGTTTTAATCGATCACTGTTCGGTCGTTTTGGTAGGGGTTGGTTATTGTTCCTCATATGAGCAAGAGCATGGGATTACGCAGTTCGAAGGTAGATTTCGGAGACTGGTGTTATGGCGTATGCTACATTATTTTAGGCTCCCGGGATAAGAACAATGCATAACTACTTCTGATTTACTAGTGTAAGCCATATGACAAGGATTATAGGCCAAGGATTAGACTAGCAGTATTCACATTAGTAAGGGAGTGATGTATACGAGTCTTGTATGACATTAGGTACCCAACAAGCAAATCTCATGAAAGTCGCAGAACACTCATCCCCAGCAAATAATCCAGTCTCAGCACAATGAGTTCGCCTCACGACAGTCTCCATCAGATAGCACACTTGTCTTGGATAGGAACCTCAGCGCACAGGTCCGGGCTTGCACCGTAGGGGTTGTCACAGAGGGTGTTGCACTCGGTGCTCTCGGGGGTGAAGACCAAAAACTGGTAGTTGGGGACATTCAGACGGAACTGCTTGCTGATGTCATGGTTGTCCTTCGAGGCCTTGTAGCCGGCGCGGCAGGCGCAATGGAAGCGAGTGCCTGTGTTGATGCAGGAGGTGGTAATGTCGCAGTTGTTCTGGCCGGAGAGCGGGTTGCAAGTTCCGCACTTTGGGGGGATGCTGGACGAGAAGACGAGGGAGGCGGAGGCGAGGAGGAGGGAGGTGAGGATGGAGAGGTTTTTCATGTTGGTGGTTGTGGTTGTGGATTGGTTGAAAGGTAGCTCAGAAGAAGTTGAGGGAAGTTTGGTAGGGCTGGAAGTGTGCTTTGATGCTTGCTTCGTGGGAAAGATGCCTTGATGCTTGAGAAGAGATGGGGTTGATCGAGTATCTTAACCCTCTTTATATACCTTTGCATCGTTCGGTAGGAGATTGAGTCTCCCATACATGGACACATACATGGACACAAACATGCAACTGCAAGTACAGCCGTCGATGGCCGTGAGACCCTGCGCAAGTCATCCAGACGGCATTTTCTCTCCGACATCCACGTCATAAGATGGTGAAGGCGCAAAAGGTAACAAAGAGAGGCCTCTGAGACATGTCTCTCAATGGCACAGCGGACAGGTTTAGGTGACAGCTGTCGTAGCTTGGATGTCCTCCCGGCTGAAGCTGACTGGGCGTGTGTCAAGTCATGGCTTCTTCGGATTGGTAGTAGCAATACGAGATCTGGAACATGGAGGTGAGTGGCCGATATTCCCCCGCAAATGCATCTGACGTACCGAGTCCAGCCCGGCAAATGAGACGCAGGGATACCCGTCAGAAACAGTCATCGAGTCCAAGGGAGCCTCATCCAAGATGGCTTGGTTAGAGTGTGTTGTCATCTGTGATTGGAAGTGTTCAGGCCATATTTAGCAGCAGAACCGTCTTGTAGTCAGTGTAAAATTGGATAGGACACATGAGCAATTGAATAGACGAAATCTCCTGTTAGACTTCGAGCGGCACTTGGTGAGATGCGGTGGAAGGTACCTTAGAATAGCAGAGAAAGATGTGTAGGCTTTTCAGGCCGTCAATGATACTGGAACTTGGCGAATGGAAACCAACTATAGGCGAGGTCAAGAGAAGAAACTCAAGACACCTCATATGTCAGATCTAAGAGATGCATCGAATAAGCGCATGAAGTAGAACTCTTCAATTGAAATCTACAGCGTTGGCTATTCTTAGGAAGTAGAGTAGATCTATGTATCGCGCTCAGTTCATTCGAGGTTCAACCACTGAAATACGCCTTCCTTCGTGGCAAAAGCTCGGTCATTTGATCCCCCAAAGGATCTTACCATCGCGAAGAAGAAAACTCGGGTCAGTTATCGGTTCCATGACTGTCAGACTCGCAGGCTGGATATGCGCAAGCCCCAGACGGCGAACAGCCTACAGATGGGTCCTGGAAGCCTCCGGTTCCCCAATCAACTCCAAGAAGCTTTCATAAACTTCGTCGGTAAGATCGCTAGCCTGCAGGCTCCTACCTTTGGCGTTGAATGCCCGTCGAGAACATTCCCGAGTAATGCCACTGCCTGCCCATGCAACCAGTAGTAGGGTTGTCGCCGGGGACATTCTCTTGTTCTCTGACTCAAGCTCAGCCAACACATCCTGTTTAGACTGCGCTTCTTTCGGGTTCTCCTGCTCGCCCGAGTCCCATAATTTGTTATGGTAAGCAGCCCTCCAAGCCAGCAGTGTACCAAGAGATCCTGTGAGTGTATCTCCTTGTCCTCCACTGCGCTTCAAGCCTCCTTTCAGGTCCGAGATCAGGGTCGTCACACCGTTTGAAATCACATCGTGTGGCCCTTTTTGGATAATTGTCACACCGCCTAAGGCCTGTGAAAGTTGCTCGCAAGCCTGCGATTCTTTGTTGGTCTTGTCGCCTTCATCAGTCTGAGCTGCAATCTGCGCCTGACTGGGAACTTCAATGCCCAACGCCTTAGCCAATCGACCGAATTCGTTGACATTGGGTGTCAAGATACACTCCTTGTAGCCTTTGACCAGGTCGGGATCCTCCGTCACAAGAAGCAGACCGTCAGCGTCTAGAACAAAGGGTATCGAGCGGGACCGCGCCTCTCTCATAACTTCGGTGACCACTTTGAGAGTCACTCCATCACGACCTAGGCCCGGACCAATCACTAACGCATGCAGCCGAGATAGCATGGAAACAATAGGGCTGGCAAGTGCGGGAGCATCAATGCTACCGGGATTGCTAACCGAGTCGGTGCTCGGAAGCAATGGATGGACCATCAGATTCGGGGAGTAGGACTTGATAACCTGGCAAGCTACGTCAGTCCGGACATTTAAGACTCATTAGGACTTGGGTGGTTACAAACCGTAGCTGCAGATTTCTCACAGATGACATGGCTCTATACTGAGTTAGAAATCATCATATTGGAGCCGCAGCATCGTTCAACTAACCATGTCACATCCTGCATCATAGTCAGTCAACGGATACCAAGTGGTCGGCTATACTACTTTGAGGACATACCTAATCGAGCTGATGCCATTGACGAGAAGTATGGAGCTCCTGTGTAGCTGTATGATTATGAATATTTGCACTCAAACAGTAGTATAGGGAGCCATTCGACGTACTCTAGAGAGCCTCCAATGACAGCCACGCGTCCATGTTGACCTTTTCTCGTCAGTCATTGTTCTTCTAAGAGAAAGGATTCTGTGAGTTCTTAACCCAATTGAGCATACCTTTGTGGAACTTCTCTAGCAGAGGAGGCACAATCTTGCGCACTTTTTTGAACAGGACCTTCGAGGAGGTCGATACATGTACCGGTTCCATCTTTGAGTCTGTTGCGAAAACCCAAGGAATGTCCTACAGATGAATCCAAGGACGATGAACTCCTCTTTCGGATGAGAAGGAGCTCTATCTAAGTGATACTTTAATATGGAGGCAAGCCGGAATGGGGCCAGTGATGTCACCGCCTATCAAGTGGGGCAACCAATAGCTCCAAACACCCAGTACAAACGGTTAATGAATCGGTTTCATTTGGCCATGGACCACAGTAAATGTCATGTCTTATCTATCTAGCAGGGAACAGAAAAAGGCAGGATAAAATATGTAAGAATGACGCCCGCTCTCTGCAAGTAAACCGCATAAACCAGGTAAAATCGAACCAGCCAGTAAGAAAAAGACGAGTGACCCACCCTCTATCGACACCCTGACGCTCGCTCGCTGATGCCAAGTAGAAACACAAATATAGTGAACGCCATGAAGAAATCGAATATGACAAAAGAAGAGACTAGGCCAGGAGTGAGGGACTAGCGAATATGCACAAAGGAAACAAATATGGTCCGTATGTATAATGTAGCCACGGGGTATTCCTCGCTGATGCTCCGTATGCATATGATTAGGACATTTGCTTTTCAAAAATAATGGATCGCCGACTGAAGGCAACGGCTGAGCTCAAGATCGACTCTTAGCAGCCAATGCTGCGAGTTTCTTCCGTCGTTCAAGCTTTTCCTGCTTGGCTGCAAGCTCAGCGCGCAATTCCTCCTCGTCCTCTTTCCTTGCAGCTGCTAATGCAGCAGCTTCTTCCTCCTCTACATCATCGTAGCCAGCTTCCATGTCGGATGATGCGGAGTAGTAGTCATCGTAATCGTCTCCTTCGTCTTCTTCATCTGTTGCCAGATACTCATTCATTCTAGCGCGCTTACTAGCCCGAGACTGTGCTTTCGGTTCTTGTGAGCTGCGTCGACTTGGCAAGCCGGCTGTTCCCCGGTACTCCAGCTGCGTTGGGGTCTGCGACGGTCTTGCTGTGCCCTTGTAGGTCAATTCCTCGTGTTCCCGTTTCCTGGCAAGCTTCCCATCCCCAGACTTGATTCCAATTGCTCCGCCAGAGAGAGTGCCGGGCTTCTTGGCCAGCCGTGAATCTTTCTCTTTTGTCTGTGCCTCCATTGCTCGTCTTTTGCGTTCCGCTTTGCTGAGCTTCTCCTTGGTTACCGGTTGATGTTTGAACATGCCCACTTGAGTTGGAGCTTTCGTCTGTAGTTCCTTCGCTTTCATCATGAGATCAGCATACGATCCTTTAGGAGGGGGCTTCGAGGAGATCTGAGGCGGTTTCTGAGTAGCGGTTGCAGTATTTCCGTTCGTAGCCTTGACGGAAGACGAAGTGGCGACGGGGCGAGACTTTGAAGCAATAGAAGCATTAACAGGTTTGTTTGCCGTTGGCTTGGTCGATGCTTCAGAGCCAGGCTTCTGGGGTCGACGCAACTGATCCTCTGCTTTCCTTTTCACCCCCGCAGCAACGTTCCCCTGCCCTGTACCATTGCTACCATGTCCATTGTAAGGCTTGTATGCTTGAGATCTAACATTTGAGGACGACACGGGTGGCGCGGGCGTCCGAACGGGAGGGGGAGGAGCGATGGGAGCTGGTCTACCCGTCTCAATAGACGAGAGAACGGAGTCAAGAAACTGTCAAAATTGTTAGACATGTCAGATACTACAACGTGGAAGAAGACTGACACTCATAGTGACCGCTGAGGTACACGAACGAGCTTCAGCAGCTGAGTCACTGGATAACGAGATAGGAGCACTGATAAGGGTAGGTTCACCGTCGGTGGTTAGTTTGACGGGTTAACCTCATGACTTCATGAGCTGCGAGATTGAGAGAAAGGAGAGAGTTCAGGATTGAATGTGCGTTGTTACCCCTCTGTTGCCGATGCAAGACCTAGCACATAGTGATGGCGTCTGAACGAGACAGCAAAGGAAGAGCCGTAACGTTGCTGCCAGACGCCATCCTGTTCTTCTAGAAGCAGCTAGTCACGTGGACGACTCAGTCAAACTTGGAAGTTTAATTGGAGACATATGCGCCACAGGCCCTCGCTTAGCTTAGATGGTTCTGATTGCACTAGCCACACCCACCAGCCGCACCGCACTTTTCTCGATATTTTGATGGTTCAATTCTCTAATTCTTACTTTCTCTAACCACTTCGCTAAACCTCCCAGCGAACTCGACGTCTCAGTCTCCGCCCAACTTGCGGTTAAATCGATTGATTCTCGTGTTCGATATATCTCAATAATATCAGTACGTGCTCTCGGCCTGGTAGATATTCTATCGGCGTTAACATTGTCCCATATCAAGCTGTGCACTAACAGGGGATTTCCGTCGCAGATTCAAAATGAAGCACCTCGCCGCTTACCTCCTCCTCGCCCTTGCTGGCAACACCTCCCCCTCCGCTGAGGATATCAAGAGCGTCCTCTCTTCCGTTGGCATTGACGCCGATGAGGAGCGCCTGAACAAGCTCATTGCTGAGCTCGAGGGCAAGGACCTCCAGGAGGTTAGTACACACAGCTTGAAGATTACAGACTGAGAATTTTGGACTGGCGCTGACATCGCACACTACAACAGCTCATTGCTGAGGGTTCCGCCAAGCTCGCTTCCGTTCCCTCCGGTGGTGCTGCCGCCGCTGCTCCTGCCGCTGGCGGTGCCGCTGCCGGTGGTGCTGCCGCTCCTGCCGCTGAGGAGAAGGAGGAGGAGAAGGAGGAGTCCGACGAGGACATGGGCTTCGGTCTCTTCGACTAAGCGCGTTCATATATACAAGCGCAGCAAAAATCGTGAGATTTGGTGGGGGAGCAGAAATCTGGCAGTTATTTTCAGTATGGGGAGTAAACTCGCCCATTGGTGCCGATCAGTTTGTGTGCCTTCAGGCTTTTCGGATGCAGTTACGAGCATGCATATAAGAGCTGGAAAGAGCTTTTAGGCCAATACAGATTATGTGACCCTCCACTAATTCACGTTCATGTTAGACGTAGACTTGTGCATGTAAGCTCAAGATATCGAAGCGTATAAGTACCAAGTGAGTGTTTGCGGGAGAAAATTGTTGAACGCGAGTTACAATATCCTATCGTCAAAAAGCTCCGCCTCGCAACAAAATTCTCCAATATCAACGTCTTAATCATACATCTCAATTCAATAAGCAAGTTTTGAACGTTATCATGTAGTGATCTGGATGCCTGAAAAATCAGGACAAAAGCGGAGACTGGCTGGGATCCCAATCAGTACTAGTGGCTTAGGGTTTGACCTAGTGCGGTCGCTTAGACGAGCCCTCCAGCCCACCTCGCAACCTGAAGCGTAGGCACAAGACTAGCCCCGACGAAGGTCCTTCAGCGACAAGACACGACACGACAACCATATTCCCTTCGCTTTTCGAGTAACGTTCGGAAAGCGACCTTGAGAGGAACATTCGCAAAGATGGCTGACACCGAATACGTGAGTGATATTCCAGGATACAAATCGTCTTCAATACTTGGTTCGAGGGAAGCTAATGTGAAATCTTTGCTTGCAGAACGCCGAGGAGGCTGCCGGTACGTTGTCGCAGGACACCCTTTCTTCCAATCCTATCACACTACAGAAGAGCGCGAGGAGTTGTGAGGTTTTTCGTGATGGAATACTGTAAAGAATTGATGAATCGAGATGGACTTCTGCATAAGAGCGACCGGATGGATACGGCTACGGACAACACGGACAACCACACACCAGGATTAGGATAGAAACGCTGACAGACGCTTTTCGCCGAACAGAGATCAAGAAGAGAAGACAATTCCGCAAGTTCACCTACCGCGGAATTGACCTCGACCAGTATGTTCAGCAATCTTCCATCCATCCAACCTTGTCACCGGCCAACCACCCGACTCCGAACGAGCGAGGTCATCAACTGTACCATCTTTGCATGGGTCGTCCTTGTCGGAGTCTGGAGTTGAGATACAGGGACAGATTGGAGAAACATGAAGGAACCGTTGTCTGACATGGAATGTACTACAGGCTCCTCGACCTCTCCTCCGAACAGCTCCGCGATGTCGTGCACGCCCGCGCCCGCCGCAGGTTCAACCGTGGTCTTAAGCGCAAGCCCATGGGCCTGATCAAGAAGCTCCGCAAGGCCAAGCAGGAGGCCAAGCCCAACGAGAAGCCCGACCTCGTCAAGACCCACCTGCGTGACATGATCATTGTCCCCGAGATGATCGGCAGCGTCGTCGGTATTTACTCCGGAAAGGAGTTCAACCAGATTGAGGTCAAGCCCGAGATGGTTGGCCACTACCTTGGTGAATTCTCCATCACATAGTATGTTCACCTTGCGTCCCCCTTGTTTTGTATCAGTTCTAACAACCATACAGCAAGCCCGTCAAGCACGGTCGTCCCGGTATCGGTGCCACCCACTCTTCTCGTTTCATTCCCCTCAAGTAAAGAAGAAATGCTTTCTGGAGTGTTGCGTGGAGGATCGGGCGTACGGATGTGCTGGGAGAACAAAAAAGGGATGGATACCATTTGCGTCCATTGGGATTCATCAAACTTGTATGTCAAGTGCGGGTCAGCTGTTTGCATCTCAATATAAAGATCTTGTCGCCATGAAACACGAACGAACCAAAGACCAAGTGGGATCGTCAATCTTATGATGATGAAGTTCTGCCCCTCCGTTCTGCTTCGGCGGAGGCGGAAGACTTTCACCTGTTCCTTTCACTGAGGATAGTTAGGAATGGAAGTCTAATTTACGAAGTCGAATTCATTCGTCTATATCTGTAGGCACGCCGTTACCAGTTTCGTAGACATTCGCATAGCTGCTCTTGTACTTTTCTGCAGTACCTGGTAATTGTTATCGATCCGTCCAGTTGGCTACATTCCTTTTGCTATCTTAACAAAGTTGATGGAATATCAGTGATACTCAACCATTCATCCATTTAGCTTCACAAATGTAAAGACTGGGACGAATTCTGACCTCTCAGTCTCTTGAATCAAGCCCTCTCCTTCTCCAATGCCTCATTAATAATTCCATCAAGCTCACTCCACGCTCCCCGCGTGGAATGGATCAACTCGCCAGGACTCCGTCTCAAGCCGTGGTTGTACATCTGCAGCGGCCCTTCCGCAAACGCCCTCCTGATTATTTTCTTCAGCGTCGGCACAGCAGAACTCGCATCGAGTTCATTCATAAGATAAAAGAGAACAGACTGCCAGATGGCCGCGCATACCGCAGATGAATCCTTCTTGCCGCCCAACGACGGCAGCCCCTGCATCATAAGCTCGTTGGCGAGCATCGCAAACACCCACGCGTGCATCTGTCGAGTCGGATGCCCCGATTCAGGATACACAACAGGATCAACAAGCCGGAAGCGGATCGCGGCGTGCACAAGTGCCTCGTAGGGTTCGTCCTCTGAGAGAAGACATGTGATCAGCTCGTCTCGCAGCGCGACCATCGGCTGGCGGGTAATCGGCCACGCAGAGGTTCTGTGTAGGTCCTTCATGGCTCGTTTGATCTCACCGGCGGCCTCTGATGGGCTTAGCCGCGAACTACCGACCCGTCGTAGCACACTCATAGCGGCGCTCTCGGCGTCTTCCAGGACAGAGAGGTCGTGCGGTTCGCCGAGGAAGCGATCTTCGCGTGTGCTTGTACCTTTTGCGCACTTGGGACATCGGCATTTGAAGTAGTATCGCTCTGAGAGCTCTTTCTGGCGGGTTTTATACGGGTTCGTGGCGTCGATGTATGATACGAGTATCTCTTCGCCTTTTTGGATAGGGCGAAGGGCTTTGACGTAGAGGGCGTCGCCATCCGAGCCAACGACGGAATTGTAGTCGCAGCTGTGGTTGATCAGAGCCGCGTAGGGGTGCAGGTAGAACCCCAGACGGTCAGCCAAGGGACTGTGGAAGTTGTACGAGTTTAATTCCAGCTTTGGAAGATAATCAAGTCAGCTTTCGTCGGAACACTGACACAGAAAAAGAAAGCAAGGTGCAGCCAAACTCACCTTGGCACCATAGTGACTTATCATTTCTTCATCCATAGCGCATTCAGAGTATTTCTTGACGGCCTTCGCCGTCAGGGATATCCGCTGCCACTGTTCCCAGTTCTGCGCTTGGATCTCTGCCATATGACTCTCCAGTTTGCGGAAGAGCTCCAGCTCCTCCTTTGGATACTTGCCGCGTTCACTACGCAGGACCATCCGAAGAATAGCCCTGGCATTGCTGGGAAGTACTCGGGGCATCAACTCCTTGTAAATCCGGCATTCGAACGAGTGAGCGAACTTCCAGTCTTTCGCTTGGCAGGTCTATTCCAGTTAGTGGTGACGCGAGCTCAGCATAAAGGTAGGTGGTGGGTTTCAACTAACCTTATTACAATACTTCACAACCCTGCACCCCGTGCAAGCTTTCAACTCGACGTTGACATCTCTGTTGCAATGATGCTGCCCAAGGCATCCAGAGCAGGTGTCTTGCAACCGCTCAGTATCCAAGACTGCCACGAACGGCCTCCGGATGAGCATGATGGTCCCTCCGACCGGGATGTCCGTCGCAGCAAAAATCCCCGTTCCGGCACCCGGCGACGGGGCAGGATAGCCTCTGGTGTAGACTGAAGGAATAGGGTTCTCAAAACCCCCTTCTGTGATGTTCTCATTGTCCTGGTGGGGATCCGCGTTGGTGATGGTCTGGTCGAGTAGACGCGTGAGAATATCCTCGTTTAGCATGTCTTCGGGGTCTTTGCGGCTGCCCCGCTGTAAGTCCGTTATAGATGCCATTTCTAGGTCGTCTGATGTTCGTCACAAGTTGTGGATTGTTCCAGTTACTCAGACTTCACTCCGTAGATTTGAGATCCAATGGCCATTATGATGGTATGTCATATCATTTGGCGAGACTTCTAGTTTTGGTAACCTAAAGCATCTCAATCGATGATTCTTTTTCAGGATCTAATTCTTGTGGTTTCTATTCTGTGGTGCTCTAATGATATGTGCCCACTTATGGTCAAATATCAGCAAAACAGAATCAACCGGAACCGATATCACGTGTTCTCATTGGGGTACATTGATGAAAGTCATTGAAGTGTTGGAACTGAGATAGCCGAAATACTTAAGAATACATACATCTTGAATCATCACATACAGGCTGATCAAGCTAGGTAATGAATGAAAGTAAAATACAAATCAGATTCTTTTCGCTCAGCACATAGCCTGCCTACTCAAAAACCATGTAGATATAACAAAGCCGCAAGAAAGAGAATATGGAACACCGCAGCATGGCCATGATCCTCATACCAGGTCCAGACCAAGACCACAAATTCTATCAACACGAAGCCGGATCCTCTACGCCAAACAGGACGGGCTTTTTGTTTGCCTGAAAAGAGAACATAAGCCAAACCGATTAGATCTATGAATAGAACATGACTTTTTCCCCTTTTTCATAGTTTTGATGAGATCGTCGATATTCGGATTTACATCAGCTTGTGGCCAGTGAACTCTGACCAGCTGCGGACCTCAGGGGGAATGCCGTCGGCACGGGGCAGCTTAGCGTTCATGGCCTGAGCGAAGAGCAGAGCGGTCTGGTATAGATGATTAGTAAACGTGACCCGCGTACATGGTTAAAGGAAATGGACTGCTACATACCTTGGTCTCCATGAAGAGAGGAACACCGAAGTCGACCGCGTTACGTCTCATGACATAGTCTTCGTCCAGGAGGGTCTTGCCACGGGTCTTGGCAAGGTTGAAGCAACCGCGAATGTCGTACTTCTGGAACACCTCACGGAGGGCTCTCTTGTCCTCCTTGGGGAACTCGATCACCTGCACGGAAACCTTGTCCTTGGTAGCGGACTGGAGGTGAGCCTGGACCTCAGAGCTAGCAGCGAAGAACTTGTAGCCGAGAGGGTTGAGGTAGTCAACAATCTGAGCCAAAGCAGGGTTGTTGATGTCACCGCCGAGTAGGATACCCTCGCCGGGCTCGGGCACGCGGAAGTTCATGGTGGACTGGAGAGAAGCCCAGTAGGCCTCAACCAGATCCTTGCCGAAGCAAGCAATCTCACCGGTACTGGCCATCTCGACACCGAGGAAAGGATCGGCACCGGCAAGACGAGTCCAGCTGAACTGGGGCACCTTGGTAGCGAGGTAGTCACGCTTCTCAGTCATGAGATCGACGGGCTCAGGGACATCGCGGCCAACAAGAGCCTTGGTAGCAACGTCGATGAAGTTGGTTCCTAGGACCTTGCTGACGAAGGGGAAGGAACGAGAGGCACGAAGGTTGCACTCAATGACCTTCAGCTGGGGCTCAGCACCTTCCTGATCGGCCTTGATGATCTGCATGTTGAAGGGACCGGTGATGTTCCAGGCCTTGGCGACCTTCTCGGCGATCTCCTTGACACGGCCCATGACCTTCTCGTCCAGAGAAGCAGGAGGAAGGACCAGAGTAGCATCACCAGAGTGCACACCAGCGGGCTCAACATGCTCACTGACGGCGTGCAGGAGGAGCTTGCCGTTGGAGGCAACAGCATCGATATCAATCTCCTGGGCACCCTCAATGAACTTGGTGATGACGACGGGGTGGTCGGGAGAGACAGCACTGGCGTTGAGGAGCTTCTCCTTGAGCTCGTCACCACTATAGATGACACTCATGGCAGCACCAGACAAGACGTAACTAGGGCGGACCAGGACGGGGTAACCGACAGCCTCAGCGAAGCGCTCAGCCTCGGCAACTGACGTGAGCTCCTTCCAAGCAGGCTGATCAACACCGATGCTGTCCAGGATCTGAGAGAACTTGTGTCTGTCCTCAGCCTTGTCAATGTCCTGAGGATCAGTACCAAGAACGTGGGCACCACCAGTCTCCTGCAAGCGGAGGGCGATGTTCTGGGGCAGCTGACCACCGACGGACACGACAACACCGCTGGCACTCTCGAGCTCGTAGATATCCATGACACGCTCGTAGCTGAGTTCCTCAAAGTAGAGTTTGTCAGCAGTGTCGAAGTCAGTGGAGTAGGTCTCGGGGTTGTAGTTGATCATAACAGTCTTCTTGCCCATGTCCCTCAGAGACAGGGTGGCGTTGACCGCACACCAATCGAACTCGACAGAGCTTCCAATACGGTAGACACCGCTTCCGAGGATGATGATACCGTGGTCATCGAAGGTGACATCGTGGGAGGTAGCGTTGTAGGTGGTGTAGAGGTAGTTGGTATCAGCAGGGAACTCAGCGGCCAGAGTATCGATCTTCTTGACCCAGGGTCTGATGCCGAAGCTCTTTCGGCGAGCGCGGACATCGTCCTCGGTGGAACCAACGAGAAGAGCGATCTGCTTGTCAGAGAAACCAAGCTTCTTAGCCTTCAGCATCATCTCCTTCTGGATACCGAACAGGCTGCCGATCTCCTTGAGCTCATTGTTGCAGTCGACAATGTTCTGGAGCTTGTAGAGGAACCACTTGTCGATCTTGGTCAGCTCGTGAACCTTGTCAACGGAATAGTTCTCGTGAAGCATAGCCTGACCAACGGCCAACCAGCGGCGGTCAGTGGGGTTCTTCAGAACCTCATCCAGGTTCTCAAACTTGTCACCCTGGAAACCGATGAAGCGAGGATCAACCTGGCGGATGGCCTTCTGGAATGACTCCTCAAAGGTACGACCGATGGCCATGACCTCACCGACAGACTTCATGGCACTGCCAATGTCGCGCTTGACGTGCTGGAACTTGCTCAGATCCCACCGGGGGATCTTGGTGACGATGTAATCCAGACTAGGCTCGAAGTTGGCGGTAGTTGTCTTGGTGACCGCGTTGGGAAGCTCAGGAAGAGTGTGGCCCAGACCGATCTTCGCAGCAGTGTAGGCGAGAGGGTAACCAGTAGCCTTGGAGGCCAGGGCAGACGAACGAGAGAGACGCGCATTGACTTCAATGACGCGGTAGTCAAGACCATCAGGCTGCAGAGCATACTGCACGTTACATTCACCAACGACACCCAGGTGACGGACGATCTTGATGGCAGCGGTACGGAGCATGTGGTACTCTTCATCAGAAAGGGTCTGACTGGGAGCAACGACAATACTGTCACCGGTATGGATACCCAGAGGGTCAAAGTTCTCCATGTTGCAGACAGTGATACAGTTGTTCGCGGCGTCACGGACGACTTCATACTCGACCTCCTTCCAGCCCTTGAGGGACTTCTCGACCAGGATCTGGGGAGCAAGAGTCAGGGAACGGGAAGCCAAATTCTTCAGCTCCTCAGGGTTCTCAGCGAAACCGGAACCCAGACCTCCGAGAGCGTAAGCCGAACGGACAATGATAGGGTAGCCAACTGTTTCAGCGGCCTTCAGAGCCTCGTCAACAGTGTTGACGGCGATGGACTCGGCAATGGGAATGTTGATCTCCTTCAGGGCCTGGGCGAACAGGTCACGGTCCTCACTGGTCTCGAGGGTCCGGACGCTTGTTCCCAGAACTCTGACACCGTAGCGCTCAAAGATGCCCATGCGGTTCATCTGCACACCAAGGTTCAGGGCGGTCTGACCACCGAACGACAGAAAGATGCCGTCGGGGCGTTCTCGCTCAATGACATGAGTCACATATTCGGGGGTAACGGGAAGATAGTACACTTCATCGGCGAGCTTGTGATCGGTTTGGATAGTCGCGATGTTGGGGTTGATCAAGACCGACGTGACACCGGCCTCCTTGAGAGCCTTGAGGGCCTGAGAGCCTGTAATGGTTGAGGAATGAAATGTTAGTCACTTGAATCCTCATTGCTAAACAGCTTTGCAGGCTCTTTTTGTTCCTTTCTCTTTCGTTCCCGTCCAGATGGCATTTCCCTTGCAGCGATCCACGTCGACGCTGCTTCTGAATGCCACAAGCAGAAATACGAGCCAAATTGCAATGCGAGCTAAGTGAAATGCGAGTCGCGTGACTTACCGGAATAGTCAAACTCTCCAGCCTGTCCAATACTCAAACCACCACTACCGATGACAAGGACCTTCTTGACATCAACCAGATTGCTACCGGGCTTGACAACTCCGCTGGCGAGGTAGCTGTCGGCAGAGGGGGGGTTGTTTGCCTGCGAGGCCAAGCGACGAAGGGCACTGGAGAAGGAACGGAGCTGCTGGGATCGCAATGGCGAGGCAACCTTCTGCTGCAATCGCAGACTCGAAGCCGTTGACCTGGCCGTAGTCTGAGCGGAGAAGGGGCGCAAAGCGAAAGCGGAACGACGGGTTTCAGTCAGGCATCGCTGACGCAGTAGGGAGGACGTAGCCTGCCCGCAACGAGCGGCGAGGACCATTGCGCACTGCGCTTAGGGAAAGATAATGGATATAGAAGACTATAGAGTGCAATAAGCGAGTCAATTGACCACCAAGGCGACGGCTCGTATTCTGTAATCCCTACTCTCCCGCTTTGTGTCACACACCCAATAGACAGGGGAGGACTAAAGAGGAATAGGAAGAACTGATGGCCTTGGGCCTGACGTACAGGAAGCAATCTAGGAGGAATTGGAGAATAAGAAGGAGAAGAGAGGAGGAACAGAATACGGAGGGAGATAAATGGATGACTCTTACAGGAATAGGGTAGGTATGAGTCAATGCGGTTTTCTGGAGACGGACAGAGAATCGGAATCGGTCCCAGAGGATTGACCAGAATCTCCCGCCCAAAAAGGTACAAATACCAGAGGTAATTCCCTGGGACTAGTGATAAGAGCTCCGGTGTACGGAGGCCTTTTTTTTGCTTTTTCCCTTTTTTCTACCATTTTCCTCTGCGACTTTCCTCCCGTTGGCTGTTGCCCTGCCAATTTTGCCGATTCGGTGCTCACCGCCTACAATCACCACCAATCAAACTATGGCTCAGTGGATGCGGTGGGACTGGGTTGTGCGTAGAGACCATCACCGCAGTTCCCACCCTAGGCCTTTACCGCGTTCCTCAGTGGTGGTACGTAGATAGTATTATTATTGAGCCCTCAAGGAATTGCTAAACCACTATGGATTTATCACAGACGCCACTAATGACAGTGGGTTGTTTCTGACCATTCAGTAAATCTCTTTTTGGAATAGTACCGTTCCCACCGGAGTCTTAGTGTTGAAGAAGTAACTTACCTACCTTAGAGACGATCCCAATTGGTATTTCCCTTCTTGTGGCTGGCTCCAGTAGGAGTTCTGTGCAGTCTCGCTGTGTGCACTATCAAGTCCCATCATCACCCTAAAACCGAATCCTCTCCACAGGTCTGGTGGATGCCAGATCGTCATTGTCTCATTATCCTCATAGAGTCATAGTCCTGCACACGGACTACTGAGTACTGACTACTACCTACAGGGTAAATTGGTTCAATTCCTTGTCCAAGATAACGACAGGGTCTTTTTCAGTAAATACATGCTGACCATCTATCTCTCAATTGATGTGCTGCGAACTTAAAAGGCAGGCTATTATTGCATTGACTGTGGTTACCCTTCACAAACCACTTCCTTGAAAATTTTCATGGATGGCCGATCAATACTGTTCCTGGAGTCCAATTCGCGTTCGCTTCCTCGCTACTGGCAGCTTGGCATGAAATTGCGGAAATCGGAGGGTCCTCACGTTCCAATCCTGGATAGAGGAGCCGGATGACCAACTTGACTGGCTCTTCTGTGCTGCCTTTCCGGGCCGATATCATAACTTTATTTGCAAATCATATTATTATTTCCAACGAAAATGCGCCATTAAGAAACAATTGAGGTTCGGAGCGTGATATCATAACACTTTGAATATATACATCGGATGGAAACATAGCAATTCGGTGTATGTAGCGCTTCCTTTATGCAATCACTCAGTGACACCCAATTGCCCATTGAGCTTGGCCCATGGACCTCTGGGTTGCTTTTGTAACCTGGTGGCCCTCGTGCGAGACCAGGTCGAACGAGCCTCAGACGCCCAGATGTCATTCGAGTCGTCTTCTGATGACTGCGGATCTCGCAAGGTCTCCTCGAGGTCCTGATTCAACATGTTGTACACCTCCTGCAGTACATGCTCTGCGTCCGTAGCCGCCTCCTGGCCCTCTACCAGCCTCTCTTCGACGTACTGGTGTTCGTTCGTCGCTGCCGCTTCAGACGCGAAGGCCCATGATTCAGCCAAGGTAACAACTTCGTCGGGTTTCGGCATTCCAGTTGCGCTCGTCGCATGCCTCGAACTGATGTGCTTGAAACGTGGTTGATGAGTCAAGAGGGGATACTCCGGAAGGAGGTGACTCTCATCGCTCAAGCGATTTAGAACACGGAGAGTCATAGACCTTTCCTTGGCGAGCAACCCCGATAAGTAGTTCTTCTGCAGAGCCAACGCTCGCTGGGCCTTAGATAGTGGAAGAAGATTCTCGGTTGTAAAAGACAGAACCTCCAGCGGGTCCAGTGAAGATCGACCCCCAATCGCGAACTTCCCTAGGTCGACCGATTGGCGTGACGGCTTCGTAGATGGCATTGTCACAGGCTGACAGGCCCGAGAAGCAGCATCCAACAATCGCCTACGTGCTTCCACGTAGGCAACATACTGCGCCGCAATTTCTGCCTTTTGGACTTTGACCAACCGAGTGGACTCCTCGATCTCCTCAGGCGAAAGATCCTGCACTGGAGCATCGTCGGCGTTACTCACGCTCACTAGTTTCTCTTCAACCCATTGCACCAGCTCATCCCGCGTCCGCTGCAGTGCCGCGACTTTGACTGCCGGAGGTACATCAGTACTGTCTGGCGCAAGCTGCGACTTCAAGACGTCCAACAGATTTCTCTCTCGATCCAGTTGAGCTTTGGCACGGATCACGGCTCTTTCCAGTTTATGTACCAAGCCTTCAATACCATCGTCTGCGTCCACCCCCGTCGGTTTGCATTCCTCCTCGGTCTCCTCCAAAGACACGATTTCCTGGCCTTGGCTCGCTCGATCACCGATGCGCTCGGAGATATTCGAGTCTCGTTCTTTGAGCTCCTGTAGATAGTGCTGAAAGACCTGCAACTTCGCATGCCGGCGGCGATCACGAAGCAGTCGGAGGTATGTCTGTAGTTCTGAAGTGTGGTCGATAGACGGAGACTCGGTCTTTGAACCTTTTGTTCTCTCTTTTGCCGACGCAACTTTCTCAGTTAACGAATGATACTCCTTCCGCGCGGCCAGATTCGCCTGAAGAGCTTGCAAGTATTCCTTCCTCAGCCCGGTCAACTCTGCCGGGATTCGCTTGACATTGACCACAGCATCTTGCGGTAAGCAGAGGGTAAGATGAGATTGGGAATGACAATTAGGATTTTCGGAGTCATCCTCTGCGAAATCTATTTGCGAACGAAGGTAGTAGGTCAAGGCCTGTCGGATGCGGAGCGCTTCCTGGCGAGTTCTGATGTAGGGGGCCAACGGCCTGGCAAAAGGAGGAATATCGGTCGGGATATCAGCTTCAGGTCGATCAACCATGACGAGTGATTCGCTCAGAGGCTACAGGCGAACTCTGACGTCAACCTAGACTTTCCATGGGCTGTTGGATATCAAAGCCGATCCTCCTTGCGATCTTCTGACTTACCTGTTTCCTGCCCAATTACTCGCATCTTCAATTGTCGTTTTGTTTTGTTGTTGCTCGAGGTTGTAGATCCTGTTACGTAAGCAGATACAAACTGATTTCCTCAGTTGCCTGCGAGCAGAACTTTCCTCGCTCCTATAAGACATATGAACATGAGAAGGGACTTTAATTGATCTATGGGTATAGATTGCATGCTCTTTGTGATATGGTCTATACTAATTTCCTTGATTTGAGCACAATCCTCTGTAGCTCATTGTATGGGCAGTGCACTCCTCCGTCCCAGGTTTATAGACCACAGAAGTAAGGGATATATTCAATTATCTAGGTACCCTCACAGCCATCTAAACAATCCAATGCGTTCAGGGATCCAAAATGAAATCTCTCTGAAGTGTGGAGAGGTTGAGAAGGACTCAGACCGTTGACGATCACTCATGTGTCCCAACTATCTTGACGCATTGTAGACATTTTCAGAGGCGGAGAATATATTGTGTCGACAGAGTGGTCAAAATGGTTCAGCACAGTCGCTGAAGTCAGCCAGTCACTCTCAGCAGGAAGCTTCTGACCATATTATGTCTGGCGAATGAGATGTCATTATGCCGATGGACGGTTCGCTGCGAACACTTCGGAATGTACAACAATCTGACAAGGATACAATGGGAGATGACACCTCAACCATGTACTCTCGCTTCGACTGGCTAGGCATAGCGTTCAGACTCCCGGAAAAAGTTGGCATACTGGTCTACTTGCAATGTCCACACAGTCTCTTTTTCGACGATCACAGGTCCTATCATTGTTTGAGACTTAGCCATCTCTTTGTAGTCGCTTCAGACATCAAGTACAGGTACTACTGTGAAGCTGACCGCATTGACCTACAGAATGCAGTCTATGAATGCTGATTAACTCCGAATGTGAACGGACACCCTTTATCATCCATACATGACTTATGAAGATCCACAGATTTGCAGGCAGAATTGGCGACACCCACCATATCTGGTATGTTTTGAGCTCATTCTTCTGGAACTTCAATCAAGGGGTTGCCTTGCTTCCAGGCTTTCAGCGTCCTCGCTTCGAAGCCCCTCTTGACCCTCCATCTTCGTTCTTCCAGTTTACCGTTCTCAGAAAAGCTCATTTCCGCAGAGGTTTTGGATATTACTGCGACTTGCCGTTCCTATATAGTTCCCAAAAGCTGTCCGCGTCAACTGACAGCTCTTCATTAGAGATACATGTGTCCAGGAAAAAAAAGGATGCCTGCAGATCCGAGTCCTGCTCCTACCTCTTCCCCAACTTCTCGCCGCCGTGCCGCAACTGCGATGCAGCCGTCTACAACCCCGGCCGTCATCTTTCGACGACCATCTCAGGGAATGGGCACCCCCGGCATCTCTCTTCCCCAGACAACATATGAAGGAAGCCCAATGCCAGGGGCGGGAGAAAACGGTGGTGCAGGAGTAGTGTCACGTAAGAAACTGGCTGGACCTGTTCCAAGGAAAGCATCACACTGAGAATTGGCAAGCTCCGCTGCGACATCCAAAGCCCCTTACGCCATCCGATCTCCACTCCTTGGTCGAGCGAGAGCAAGAAGCGATGGTAGAGTATTGACGTTCTCAAAGCAACGCTGCACTGTTCTGACACCATGGTCTTGTTGGCAGGTAAACCGGCTTTCCAGAGAGCTGTCTATGCTACGCCAGCAAACAGCCTCTGTTGCATCTACCACCTCCTCCACTTCAACCACGCTCAACGATCCCTTGGATGGATATCACAGTACACCGTACTTAGTTAGCTCAGCACATCCGACAGCCTCGCGGCGACATCGCTCCTCATCGAGTCTAAGCTCGTCTTATGTCCCAGTAGTTCAAGGATCGAGAACAGGAAATGGGCCTGCAATTGCACGATCTCGGGAGCCCAGTTTGTCATTCCCATCGGCACGTCCAAACGACCTTTCAAAGCCCGCTCGTGCCTTGTCGACCACATCGCGGCTGCCGGATCAAGTCCTGCCGTCCTTGGCTGCATTGATACAACCGCAACCACAACAACAGGGCGAGAATGTGCCAAGCAACGTCCCTGGATCTCAGAATGCTCGTCAAAGGTCTTTTTCCCCGCAACAGGTGCCAGCTTCCGGCAATCCACCTCGCCAGGAAATACTGGTCCAGCGGGGAGAGTTGGAAGCTATGAAGCGAGAAAACGAGGCCCTGCGTCGTCGCATACGGGACCTCGAGCTTGTTGTTAAGAAATATCGAGAACGCGAAGTCACCTCTCCAGAACAGCAAACAAACGACCATGAGACAACACTGAAATTGGGAAAACTGTCCATTTCCTCGAGGGACGACGCGAAGGATGGTCCTTGATTAGCCTTAGAATTAGCTAGGATGCATCTTGGATAGTCAATATATCAATGAATGTTGACCTCACAACCATCTGACTCTCCATCCATTTAGTCTTCTATTTGATTCTGCCGACTTTACTGGACACTAATTGACAATTGCATATTAGCCATCTATTTTTATCGACTGTCAAACTTGACGTCTTTCACATGCGCGACCAAAGCTACTCCACAGTGGCGGTGCAAGCAACCCCTCACAACGTCATATGTGGCGCAATGATAGGCTAGGCTGCACGCCAAAATAAATACACCTGTTGTCGGCCTCTTATCTTTCACTTTCGATCATCCTACAGCTTTCTGTGAAATATTTCCAATCCATATCTACTCACGCACATACTTTCATATTCATCTCGTACTATCACGCAATCAAAATGTCGGAACGCAGCACTGTCCATGTGTCGGGAATCTCATCCGCCACCACTGATAAGGAGGTCAAGGACTTCTTCAGCTTCTGGTATGACAGTCGCACAGGAACCTCTTGATCAGGTTGCTAATATTCTCTCTACTAATAGTGGAAAGATTACTTCGATCTCTGTGACTCCAGTTTCTGGTGAGAAGGATGCGACCAAGTCCGCAACGGTGACGTTTGAGAAAGAAGCGTAAGCCTACCCCGCACTGTCCACGCCATCGAAACTTGGTCATGCCACACATTCTTTTCTATTTTTCCAAAATGAAACAGGGACCTGAATTAACGTTCTTCTAGAGCAGCAAAGACCGCCTTGCTCCTGGATCAAACCCAATTGGGTCCCTCCACAGTGCATGTCACCGCCGCTCACTCCCTTGACGAGATCGCCGGAGACCATGCGGCCACCAGCGGAGAGGCCAAGGATGAGAACGGCCAGGACCTTGAGCAGGAAGACAAGCCCAAGTCCCGGATTGTCGCAGAGTACCTTGCCCACGGCTACGTGATCAGCGACAGCGCCATCCAGCAGGCCATCGCGCTGGACAAGAAGCATGGCTTCTCCTCCCGCTTCACATCTGCCCTGACCAACTTCGACCAGAAATACCATGCCACCGATCGTGCCAAGGGGATTGATGAAAGCTACAAGATCACCGACAAGGCGGCCAGTGGCTGGCGCGGTCTCCACTCGTACTTCGAGAAGGCTTTGGATACCCCATCTGGCAGGAAGCTCCGCGAATTCTACGTGCAGACCGACAAGCAGGTGCGCGACATCCACAACGAGGCCCGCAGACTCGCAGACTTGAAGAGCGGAAAGCAGACAGAGGATGCTCCTGCTGCGGCCGGTGCAGAGGCTGCCAACGTTACTCCTAGCGCTGCGCCGACATCGCAACCGGCGGGTGCTGCACCCCCCGCTGAGCCCAAGGCGTGATTAGGGATCGGTGATTTAAGGAAATCATGATTTATTTCTGTATTGCTCGCAGTTTGATTGTTTGTTCTTATTGAAATTCCCCAGTATCTGGTGTTTCACCGCAAACCATGACGAGTGACTTAGGTGAACAGAAGAGTTTTGTAATCGCAGTCACTACCACCTCTCTCCTGTACTTAACACCCCTTGAAAACTTTCACCATGGACACAAATAAATAATCCCTCCCAGGAGGGAGAACAGAAGGAGAATACTCGTTCAATAATCGTAGGTTTCATTCACACGTCAAGTGGAGTCTAGAAATACATCATAAAATCGAATTTCCCCTTTCCCCAATCAATGTACCTTCGAGTACTTGGCCGCCTCAATATCCTCAAGCGGATGCTTGGGGTTACTCTCCAGCTTCGACTCCTTGGTCTCATTCGACTCACGCTGCGAATGCTGCGGGTCGCCACGAAGCTCGGGCTGGGTCTTGCCCGCCGAAGGGGGATCTTGCTGCTGGGCGCCGGACTGGGTTTCAGGAGGAGGGGACTGACGGCCGGAGTTTTGGGCGGACATTTTGCTCTAGAGTTATATAAGCCGGAATCCAGATTCACGAGGGGAAAAGAGAACTTACGATGTTGTGTGGAGGGATTGGGATATGTATCAATGGTAACGTAGGTATCAGATTGCAATGGAGTTTGGTTTGATGGTTTTCTGATGATTTGACAGTGTGAGGAATGTCTTGCAAGATACCTACTTAGGCTTTTTAAGTGTCGACGACTTGCGCTAAAACGTTGTGAAGAGCTGGAGACAGGGCCGCCTTGTTGGGATTCATCATCATGACGTCTGGTATGGGGCCCACTGTGATCATCAACTTGTCGCTGGAGGAACTTCTGCTAGTACGAGGGGTACGTCACATACAAAATTATAAGAAACAGCTATGGAATGATACGCAGTCTTCGGTACATGTTGCAATTGAAATAATTGACGAGGCACTATCAGTTCTGAATGCATCGTTGACCACTTGACTCTGTCTACTCTAGCAGGCATGATTTCTGATATGGCGTCATAGGCCTGTTGGTTTGTGATGTTTGCACTTAGATCACGTGACTCATATGATTAGGGTTCTTTGTATCCGTGGGGTCAATCCTCAGCCAATAGAGGTAATGAGTGGAACGTATTTGGAGCTTCCTTCTTCTTTAATCATCGGTAGAATGCATCTCATTTCGCTCATGCCAAAGCATAAATGAACCTAAGCCAAGTGCCAGGATTAATGGGGGGGAATCTGATTCTGTGCAGTACATGTATGCAGGGGAAAATGGAGTCAAATCACAATGGTGGGACTTTTTGTGGAGAGAGATCATGATGACAATTATAAACGAACCAAGATGACCATGACAGCATTCAGACAAAGAAAAGGAAAACGATCTAAATGACAAAAAAAAAAGTGAAAAAAAAGGGGGGGGGAGGAAAAACGAGCACATGCGGCGTGAGAGCCTATTCAATCCAGGCGCCTGCTGGAAAACAGCCAAAGCCCAAGAGCTGTAGCCATGGCATGTTCTTATATCATCAAATATGGAAGAATCAGCAATGTCGACTGTTTCATTTCGTCGACGGGCCGAACATCTCTTCTTTTCTATTTTTTTTTTAATTTTTGATTCTGCTTGCAAGTCGTGTCTCATTGGGTGCCGTTAGCCTGAACTCCAGCAGCGGCAGCTTCCGCGTTAGCAGCTGCCATGGCCTTGGCATCAGCCTCGTGGAAGACGGCCTGGATGATCTGCTGTTCCTCAGGGCTCAAAATCTTCGTGAGATTCTCATAAAGCTGTGGCTGTTCCTGTTGAAGGCCTAGTAGGGAGTTAGCCAATGCGCAACATACTCCATCAGGGGGAAGACAACATACCCATGAACACATGCTTGAACATGCCGTACGGCTCAATCTTGTCCAGTGGCGTCTCAAGTAAACTTTCCTCATCCAGCTCGTCATCATCGTCGTCCGCAAAGGAGCCGAACTTCTGTGCCTGGAGAATACGGTTAGTGGGATTCTCTCAAGACCAGAACCATAATGCGCTCACCTCCTGGTTCAGGAAATCAAGGTAGGCGGCACTCTCGTCAGGAACGTCGCCCTCGGCTGCCCCCTCGAGCTCATCTCCTTCGGTCCACTCAACTTCGCCGTCCCAGTCATTCTCCTCGTCATCCTCTTCACCTTCGTCATCGTATGTGAAGTCGGACTCTTTCGTTGCGTCCTCGCGGCCTTTTACAAGCTTAGTAAGATTCAGCGGTAGAAGAAGTCGGGAACTTACTCTTAATTGCTGCAGGCAGAGTCTGGAAGAGTCTGGTGACTCCCTGAAGGAGTCTAGGCCAACCTTGTTGTACACTGGCAGGAACATCTCCAGCTTTCAGCGTGAGCAGAGAACTGATCGCTGCAATCGACAGCTTCTTGTCGTGAACACGTCTGAAGTTGTCAATGTTGGAGAACCACGTGCTGAAGAACTTGTTCGTCCAGCCCTTGGATTCCAGAACTTGCAGACTGAGGACAGGGTTGTAGTAAATGGCGTTGATTACCATCTCCATCAGGTGAAGACGGTAGGACTTCGTCCTAGCCTCCCCAGCCTCAATGACGCGCATTGGGAGCTCAATGAAGAGAGGGATGTACTGGTCAATATAGCCGCGCAGATTCAACATCACGGTCTCCGCGAGTTTGCACCCACATATCCGGTCGACACCGCCGACTTTCTCGTCCCTGAAGATATCCTCAACCATGCCAACGACGGCCGCAAGGTATGCAGGGTTTTGAACCAGCATTTCCGAGCCATAAGCGACGTAATTGTCAAGGGCGGGCAGCATATCTTCCAGATACAGCTCGGCACCTGCTTTGAACGTCTTGTGAATGAGCTCGAAAGCCTGCCACATTGTAGGTGAGATAGATTTCGAGGCGAAGGTGCAGCTGTCAATGATCTCAAATACCTCGTTGTAGAGGTCATAAAGCTTGTTTTCAAGCGTGATGCTGATAACAGGCATGAGAATAGTCTCAAGATGCAGAAGCACATCAGGGGTGCTCTCGAGAGTCAATATGAGCGTTCCGATGGTCTGCAGTACACCCAAGGCAGTGATGCTTTTATCGTCCAAAAAGTCTCCATATGTATCCTCTTCGCCCTTGGCAGCATTACGCTCCAGCAATTCGCCAACAATACGCATGTACGTATCACGGAGTTGTTCGCTGAGAGCCACAGCAAATGGCGTCAGCTCGGCAGAGAAAACTTCGACGAAGTCTTCCATGACATTGGCCAGAGCGTCCACGTCAACCTCGTTGGCGAGCTTGAGCAGCTGCTGCATAATCTGGGGAATGTTTTGCTGCATCGACGTTCTGATAATGTCATGACGAATGAGAGGCTGCAGAGCAAGAGCGGCCTCCACGCGGACGGGCAGTTCAGGATCGGTCATCGATTCCAAGATATTCCGGTAGATGATCATGAGGTTGTTGGGATCCTGGAAATCGAGCTGCTCGAATTTCTCCAAAGTGTCGCAGGCACGAGCTCTGAGGAAGCCGTGAGGACTGCGGAATTCGGGGAAAACGTGGCGAACGAAGAAGTATTCGACCTGGTTGGCGATGGGACTCTTCTTGCCCAAAATGACAGAGGCCAGTGAACCAATCATGCGAAGAGCACCTTCCTTCTCTCGGGGCAGCTTCTGATCGTCCGGAGCAGATTCATACTTGCTAACGACGCTGTTGACGAACGTAAGGATCGAGAAAGTCTGCTTCTTCCGATTCTTCGTGAGCGCGACCAAGAAATTCGTGGCCGCAACATCGGGCGCCGAGACTTCTTCGTAAAAGTTCAACTTCCGGTGGAGATATTCCGAGGGGTCAGTCTCGAACAGCTCGATATCCTCGTCTGATTGGCACATGATCGGGAATATGAAGTGAGCGATCAAGTTGTCCATGTGCGGTTTCAGGTGCTCCCACATCGCCTTAGGCTTGACACACTCTTCCAGGAAGATCAAAGTGTATGCAAGAGCAGGATTGCTGAGCCATTGTCCCTTTGACACCCACTTGTCAATCTCCTGCAAATATCCCTTGAGAATTTCCGGAGCGAAAGTGCTGATGAACGTCTTCGCATATTGAGAGTAATCTGGGGTGCTAGACTTGGTCATTGTGGTAGGATTTCCGTATCTAGGATATCTGTGAATAAACTGTGCGCCGTCAAACAAAAACGGGAGATGCGTCTACCCACCTGATGAACAGACGGTTCAAATTGGCATACGACCATTTTTTGCACTTCCACCAATGGTTGAGTTCCCTCTCTTCCTTGGATTCCATCATGGAGTTGGCAGGAGGCTGCTTGGCAATGATTCTCAGGAAGAGTGTGCACCAGTCGACAGTCGCTTGGTGGGTTTGAAGATGAGGCGAAAGCTCGAACTATGGTCACCAACAGTCAGCCTTCATGCCTTTCCCGCAGCAGTTGCATCTGAGATTTCCGGATCACCCACATAAATGGCATGTTTATAGGACTTGACAACAATCCGGAGCATTTCAGCTGCCTCCAGGCTTTCCTCGTCAACCAATTTCAAGCCAATGTTCAGGAGCTGAGGAAATGAGTGCTCGACAATCTTGTCAAATTCCTCCCTTTTCTCTCCAGCCTTGAATCTGTAAACGCGGCAGATGGCCAGCAGACATTGTAGACCAGCGTAGACGGAGTTCGCATCATTGGTGCCCAGCAACTGAAGCGTAATATCCAGAAAACCCGGCCACTGCTCAGGGAAATCATGCTGAAGGATCTTTTGGAGGAGAGGAACAAGCTGTGCGCGGACATTGGGAGGTGTCGATGCGAGCGCTGGGATCAGCCTCTCTCGGAAGCCGGGCTTTTCAGCCTCTGGAATCGGTGCGCGCAGGGGGCTGTCTTCGACGGGCGACCATCCGCGGTTGATTCTGTTCTTCAGGTAGACACCGGCTGCAAGTAATTATTCATCATCAGTCATGTCCAGAGAAAAGGCCGAGTATTCATTCGATCTTCAGGGGGTCCGAAGATTATATAAAAAAAAAAAATTCTCGGACATCCAGCGGGGTCAACATACCCGAAAGTTGAACAGCATTGTTCTGCTCCCCCTGCAAAATATCCAGAAGCGCATTTATGAAGCCGGGTTGCGTCTCAGCCTAGGTAATGACCAGTATTAGACTTATGTAGGAAGAACTTCCACTGTCAACCCTCATTCCAGAGTCCTCCCCACATACATATTTTAAATCCAATTCAGCTTGGCGTCGATTATCCGCATTTGCGTCGAGAGTAGACTGAATGCGGTCTCGGAGAGCTGCAACATCCATCTCGCACCAACAACAGACCCCTGGAAACAAAAATCAAAAACTCCGAATAGAAGAAACCCCGTCACGAGGTGGTGAACCCGAAAGGAAGATGGGGGCGGAAGGAAGAGAGAAGAGGAGAGGGGAAGAGAAGGAAAGGAGATAAGTAGCGGATACTAGACAGAGGTAGAGAAGGATAGGGTGCAGATTATTTTCCCGGTAGTTAGTCTAGTAGTGACAATCACAGGAAAAGGGCAGAGCAGAGCAAAAGCACAGACTACTAGGACTGGGCCACAAGAAGAAAACATTCAGCGGTTAAAGTTGGGTTTGCTTTTCATGAATTTTGTGCCCGCCCCGCGCCTATCGCAATCGCAGCTAATCAGAATGCTCGCCGCCTCGCGCGGTCAGAGAATTTTCTCCCGAATCACCTCCATGGTTCCTGGGCTACTTTACTGATGCTTCACATTCCTAAATCTCAAATTATAGAGGATCCTTATTGTAAAGGACAGACTGAGAGCATTGTTGTTTTGTGCTCTCCCTAATCAGGTGTATGAGAATATCGGATGATTGTTTGTCCCATCCTCCCCTGGTTATCCTTATATTTGCTTACAATATCATGTAATTCGTTCTACTCTAGCGTAATGAGAAGTAAAGAAAGTATGCTACATGTACAGTGACGCCGCAAAGATAACATCACGCTTGATCAGCTCCTGCGCCTGTTGCATCTTCGTGTATAACGTCGGATCTCCAACCAGCTTCGCCGCGTTCCTCACTTCGCGACAAGTCTCATCTAGTCGAGTAATCGTCCGAACAATGGTACCTTCCATCACATCCGTCAAGTCTGTGATGCGGTTGAAGGACATGCCCTTGGCCCATTCGTAAACTACCTCTGCCAGACCAAAGCGGGGCTGGCTGGCGAAGTCGTTGCTGTCCTCGCTTGACTGAATGACTTGGTATTGGATTTGGAGGTCGTTTACCTTCTCAGCGATCCGAATAATCGCCTCCTTGCCCTTCTCCAGACGAGGGGTCAAAGTAGGAACATTCTCTGTCTTCTCCTGGAAGACAAATGCGGACAAGAGCGCAACAATCTCTTCAGGCTCGTATTCGGCCAGGACGTTCTCGAGAATCAACTCCGTCAGTACGAGTTCATCAGCCGAGTGAATCTGTCCATAATATTAGCTCTACACTTCCAGCCTCTCAGGAGAAGCGGATGACTCACCTCACATGCGACTTTGCCCTTTAGCTGAACTCGGGATTGCTCATCAATGAACCCTAGGTCTCTTAGCACTTGGATGCGCTGCTCGTAGTCCGGTAGGAGTTGCAGGTTCTGGTCCGACATGAGCTGTTTTAGCTGAGAGATATTCTCTTTCACCTGCCATTCATCGTGTTGCATCTCAAACTGCCCGAAGTCAGTAACAATGTAGTTTACGAGGAATCGGTTATACAGGCGGTGGCAACTCACGTGCTTCAAGAAAGATGGGCACTGTAAGCAACGGCAAGATTGAGTGATAGCTGCCTGTGCTTGCCGTTTTTCTAGTATGTCCCGCACTTGTAGCTCTTTGATCCGAGCCCAGTCCATCTCATCCCAGACAGGGCTAGTCCAGGAAGCGCAAAGTTTCGAAAGCTCCTTGTCCGCGAATTTGATCGCCTCTGTGTGTTCGAATTAGTTTATGCTACAGTTATGGGCACAAAGTTTAAACCAAACCTTTCTTGATATTGAGGTACCATGTTGGACCACCCACTTTCACCATCGTGTTGGTAACACACTCTAGGTCTGAAAGAGGAATCTTGCAAACTTTCAGCGTCATGTCGGCACCGCGAGTCGGCAGAGGGTGCAGCAAGTGTCGGAATCTTGGAAGAAAGGGCAAAATGTCGCTTGGATGGCGTCTGTGGCTCAATTTGCCGATCTCAAGGACCTGTATGCTAGGAGAGGCGCCTCCTCCAACACCTTCCCTAACAATGATACCTGCAGTTCGGAAACCATCCTATGAAAAGTTCAGTCAATGCGAGAACAGAAGGTAATATCATCCATCGTCCGACAAACCTTTCGATACACAACAAGCCGCTTTGGCATGAAGAGACGCTTCCCGACAGGAGACGCAAGTAGACCAACGTGAAGTTCGCTCGTTAGCTTCTCATACTCGATAGCTGCATCATGGCAGGCTACCAGGTCAATATCGCAGATATCGCAAGGTTCTCGTTTGATCTTCGCCAGACTTGCTTCAGAAAGCTGGACCTGTTTCTCATGCTCCGGCAGTAGAGCCTGGGTGGCATTCTCACTGAAGCTTCGCTTGATCATCTCTTCAATCTTCAGAGCTTCCACACGCAAGAGGTTCAAAATCATATTGTAAGTGAGTCTGAACTGGGACCGGAGCTTTGTCGGGTCACCAAGGATCATCTTCCTTAAAGCACCCGCAGGGGGCGCCTCGTCTCTACCGGCGCTCACAATGATGACGTATCCAACAGTGTCAAGACCTCTCCGTCCGGCACGTCCTGCCATCTGGGTATACTCGCCTGGCAAGAGATCTCTGAAGCCCCTACCGTCGTGCTTGCGGAATCCGGAGAAAACGACCGTCCGTGTGGGCAGATTGAGACCCATTGCAAACGTCTCGGTAGCGAAAAGAATCTTGACCAACGATTTTGCGAACAATATTTCCACAATTTCTTTCATGATGGGCAGAAGACCACCATGGTGAACAGCGATACCTCTGCTTAGCAGCTCCCGCAGCCGAAGAATTTGTGGCAGAGTTCTGTCTTCCGGCTTGAGTCGTGTCAGGGACTTCTCGATGAACATATGAATCAAACTCTTCTCGGAAGCATTGCAGAAATCTTGATTGGAGAGTGAGTCTGCATTCTCTTCACACCTCTTTTTCGAGAAAACGAAGATGCAACCTGGAAGCAAGTTCTCTTTTCGGAGGTGCCCCACGAGCTGTACCCAGATTGTCTTATCCTGAGCAGCCGTTGTGCGTCCTCCCCCCCGTCCCGTACGAGCGATATTGCCAGTGCCCCTGTTAGCTGGTTGGCCTCGGCCGCGAGGAGCACCGCCCCGCTGAGCGTTTCCACGAGGAGCTCCTCTACCAGCAGGCTGCCCGCGTCCTCTGCCTTGCTGTCCTCCGCGCTGTGCTTGAGACTGAGCTTGGGCTTCGGCGGCCTTTTGTGCTTTGATTTTGTCTCTGCCGGAAATGATGTTGTCTGCTTCTTTCCAGCCAGTCTCGAGAAAGCGCTTGTTCGAGTCGACAATCTTGTATTTGTCTTTACCTGCCCAGAGATAGTGCTCCAGTGGGACGGGACGTTTGGCGGTCGATATGACGTAGATATCCTTCTTCTTCGTACGACCAACCCAGGAGGCAAATTCATAGGTATTGGGGACTGTAGCAGAGAGCAGGATGAGAGTGACATGCTCCGGAAGCATGATGATGACTTCCTCCCAAACAACACCTCGCTCGAGATCATTCACATAGTGCACCTCGTCAAAGATCACAAATTCAACATCTCTGATCAGATCCGCGCCTCGGTAGAGCATACTCCGCAAGATCTCGGTAGTCATGATCAGGCAGCTGGCCTCCGGGTTTATTTGAACATCTCCGGTAAGAATCCCAACGTCATCGAACTCAGTTCTGAAGTCTCTGAACTTTTGATTGCTCAGAGCTTTGATAGGAGATGTGTAAATCGCCTTGGTCATATGTTTCGAGGCCAGAGCGATAGCGTATTCTGCAACGACAGTTTTACCGGCTGAGGTATGGGCCGCGACAAAGACTGAATCGCCATTCTCGAGGTGATACACTGCCTCCTTCTGGAAGGTATCCAGTTCGAACGGCCACTCCCGAGCCATGTCAGGCACGAGTTCATGGAAGTTAGGGATGTGTTTATTGACGTCCACGACGTGAGCCCATTCTTTGCCACCCTGCCTTTGCTTGACACCGCCGAGTAATGGCGCTCGAGGCTCCAAGGCTGGGAACTCGACGGGGAGGAGAGAATCGATATCCTCCTCGCCACTCAATTCATCATCTTCGCCAATCTTCACCCCACCTTCAACGTCCGAGACGGCGTCTTCATCTCGCTCCACATGGAGATCACTTTCTTCTTGCTGGAGGGCATGCTCAACTTCCTCGTCACCTTCCGCTGTTTCCTTGGTCTTCGCCGCTTCGAATTGCAACCCCCGGGAAAAGCCAGGGGCTATCTCTAAGAGGCCACCCTCGGCTCCAAAATTGATAATGCGGTCGAGACCGGACTGCTTGCCACCAGTTCTTGAGCGTTCCGCAGCCTGTGCTTCAGATTCCATTTCAGCAATAGCCTCGACACCGTCGAGTCCGCCCGGCGCAAAGGGGAAAAAGCCTGCCGCGCCTCTCACGAAATCAGCACGACCCGCGGGCCTGCGCAGTAAAGACGTCGAGTTTTTGGCGTTGGCCGCTGCAGCGGGGACCGTGACTTCGTGGTAGCCAGTGACTCGGCCCTCCAGACCTTCCCGGGTAAAACGAACAATAGTCCGTGTTTGAGTGGGAGCAATCTCGTAGAGGTCGGTGTAGTCAACCGGGACATCCCATCGCCTGCGGGGATCGTTAGTAACAATACAAGCCAGGCGTGGGTTGTCAACACAAACTTTTGAAGGCGGTTGAGCCATTCTGAGCTGAATCGTGGTGAGGGTGTCAAAAACTCTCTCTCCAATTCAGCTTTGAGATCTGAGGCACTCTGTCGTGGCCGCTGTCGAGGACCACGGTGTCTGTAAGTTCCCTTTTCCTCTTCAACAAGCTGAGCATCGAAGGCGGACCCGCTTAAATTCTCGGAGTTGAGGTTGAGGCCGGCCAAGATGGAGGCCACCGTTTCCGCCATTGGGAGGAGCGGCGCAGAGAGATATCGGGACTATAGAAAAATCTGCCTGGCTCCCCGGGACTCAGTGCGACGTTTGCTTGATTCGAGGGATGTTCGATCTGGAGACCGGGAATAGTTGGAACGACTCTCCACTCCAGATTCACAGTCACGTGGCCTGCCAGTGAATACTTTGGCAACAGTCTATCTTGGGAGGGGAAATTATTAACACAGAGAAGACGCCTCTCAGCAGCTAATATTCATAAACGAGTGAGGAGACTAGAAGCCAGCAACAGTGAGAGTAGGTGTGTCTCATGGAATGGCGGCGATGAATGGCCGTAACGCTAAAGCGAGTCCACACACAACTTTCACTGACGTCGGGTGGGGACTGCGCTGCATATAATTCTACCTAGGTACCTCTCTACACCCTGTACTTCCCGGATCATCTCTGCTTTCAAGGTCCTTTACCGTACTTTTTAGTTATCCACATAGTATAATATTTTATTATCAGTTGACTCAAGGAGAATTTCTGCCACACCATAAATCCAGCAGCTATTCCTGCACCAGAAAACCATGTACAGTCGCCGTAAACGCCATGCATAGATAGATGCAGTATGCCAACTGAACCATTCATGCAAAATTCAAGGCTCACACACATGCATACTCAAGTCAGGATGCAAAGACGAATGTCTTAAAATACGACAAGAAACCTGTGGTATATTCCAAGCCGTCTGATGGGCTTTCCTCGGTCGCTGTACTGCTCCGTAAGAATGGACACCTCTGAGCCTATCTTCTTCAGTATGTAACCAGGCCAGAAAGACGGGAAGGAAATCAAGATAAGTATGAAGAAGACGAAGGAGATGAAGAAGAATCACGATGAAAAAGACGAGGGATGGCATCGTCAACGAGGTGTTGCCACCTTATCATATAGATAGTAAAAGATCAAATGTGGACGATAGAGCCCCGGTTTCTGAATATGCTACGCTCATCGATACGACATAACGGGGAATGTCTTTCGGTCGGCAGTATTGATCTGGAATTCAAAAATGCCATCTACTGTGGCAATGTACCTGCTCAAGTCAGTTTTCCTCCTCGAGCTTGAAGCAGACCAGGGCCTCATCTTACAGTGTCCTTCCGTCGGCGCCGAAACCCAGTCCAGCCGTGCTACCTGACTCCTGGTCTCTAGCTCCGGGCCCTAGACTCCTGTCTGGGAGTTCGTTCAAGACACTCCTGATCCATCTAGGTGAACGTGTCTGTTCAAAACCCAAGAGCTGTTGACGGTATCGTTGTTCGCGTTGACTGTTTCTGTGTTGCGCCTCGTTGATAATTTGTCGTTGTCTGCGAAGCCGCTCTGCCGCGACATTAGTCCTCAATTCTGAAGTTGACAGACGTCCCAAGTCATGCTGACTATCGGATGCCGTGAGTCGCGAAGCGCTAGAATGATCAACGGTGGCAGACGGGCGAGTTACAGATTCATGGGCTCGAGTGTCCGAGCCTTCTTCGCTATTAGAGCTGCTCGGACCATCGGCATCGCCGTCTGCAGGATGCAAGCGATCAAGAAATGTTGCAGACTGAAGTTCTGACGGTGAAGCTGTCCAGCTCAGAGTAAGACTTGGCTGCGGTCCAACATTGGCCCCAATAACCGACCTACTACCCTCGGGATATCCCCGTGGAGGAGTCACAGGGTTGTCGCGCCCTGCATTCAAGTTCCGGCCGGAGATTCCTGTGTGGCCAAGGTAGTTTTCCCGAAATGTATCAATAAGAGCGTCGCTTCGGTGTGGTGGCGAGGTAGGACGGGATGGTCGACGAGTTCCTTCGGTGGATGCTTGGAACTGTGAGCGAGGTGCAGGATGCGGTTGGGCGTTGACTCTAGCTCGTCGTTCAGTCAGACCCTCTTCTAACCTCGACGTCCAACGTGCTGTATTTAGGAATTCCACAATCAGCCTCTCTCTCTGTGTGAGGTCCTGTATCAAGCTCTCACGCAAAGGAGAATGATCCGTCCCATTTCCCCGCTCATTCGAAGTACGCTCGATCGAATCGAGAATAGCCCGGTGGGTTGCATCCGTTCCATGCCGAGATTCAGCGAGAACACGACCGTCAAGGTCAGATTCGAGTTCTTCTGAGTCATCTAGTATCGGCTCCGTGTATACTTCTTCCAAATCGGAGTCGTTCATATCCAGATTTAGAATCTGTCTGCGTATGAAAGCCTGGCGAACGTCCGCAACCCCGGCTCGTCCTTTGTCTTCGAGCCACACCAGGAGGTCCCAAGGCTCAGGTGCAAAAGCCATGCAACGCACAGCACCACCGTTACAGCAGGGCCTTGATGAATTGAAGTTGCATATTATGGCATTCTTACCGTCTGCCTCGCCTGCTGTGTCTCGAACTGTGGCCACGTCGAACACTGTAATAACTCCCGACTGTGAACCGATAGCGCACAGTCGACTGAATGGAGAGAATGCAACAGTGAAGCAACAGCCGTCATCGAAGCGCGTGCCAATATCCATCTCTATGCAACGGATAAGATCCCAATCCCACGCAGGAAGCTTCTCACCGTTGTCTGTCAGAACCGTTGTCTCCAAATCACATGTAACATCGTAGAAATATGCACGAGTCTCATCTCCAACCGCAGCGAGCAGGGTCGAGTCCGGTGACATAATAGCATAATTCATGCATGCTTGGTGAGGAAGGACCTTGAGGACTTTCGACCGCGTCAGAGAATAGATTGTAACAGTCTTGTCATTATTACTGCCGCAAATTCAGCACCAACTATCAGACGGAGAGCCATATATGGTGGGAATACCTTAGGATCATAATGTCCTCGTCGGGGAATCCCTTGTCGGCACCGGGCAACCGGTGAACAGTCACCGAGTTCACAATGCTGCCCCCAAACTTGTGCAACTGTACCTCGGGCATAAGCGGTCTTGAAGCCTGGTGAGTCAATTCAGACTCTCCTCGAGACGGCCAAGGATGGGAAAGCCTTGTTGGAGGTTCCAGGTTGATGGGTAAGGCACTATCGACATCTGAGGACGGCAAAACTGACGTATCGCCACGTGCGGTCTGATCAGCGATCCGTACAAAGGCGCACTCCCCATTATCGGAGCCCCCGACACCTATCCAACCATACCCCGCGGTGAGACATTTCGGCTCAAACGGTATGACCGCTATAGTCTCTCTCTTTTGCGACGAAATGTGAATTGAATATATCACTCTGTCAGCGACTAAGTAGATTCTGTCCGGGTCAGCGGTACTGATATAGTTGCGAAGCTGTTGGTGGCTACAGTAGTGTTAGCATGATTCGTTCAGGCGACAAACTCGCCAGTATAGCAGAGTGACAGACAAGTTGGGTATCTTGAAAGGGAAAAATCGGCGTTTGGTTGCAAGGATCAGTGACTCAGTTGAGTGATGTCTAATAAAACAACGAGGTCAGCCAGGTGAAGTTGAAACAAGCCAATGCTAAAGGCAGGTTGGGACCAACGATAGAGCAGAATCCGTAGTCATGATGGTTTTGTCAAGATCACGCTGACATTGTTGGAGCGGGACTCTGGTAGACGCCGCGGTTGCCGAGCGGGCTGCAGAGAGAAGACGAGGGAGACGACGAAGGTGACTATGATAGAGGTAGTGCTGTAAGTGGCGATGGACAAGATTGCGAGGTTCCTTCTGTCGGGGAGGTACCCTACAACCTGGTAGTAGCAGCACCCGAACCAAAGGTGGTTGTGATTAATGAGTTCCTGGGCTGGGGATCAGAATGGGAAGATGATTGCTGAGACTACTGCGACTACCTAGGTATTGAATCATCGTCAACCATAAATTCAGCTAGGGTAAGGTAGATAAGAGGTATAGGTAAGGTAAGGTTGTAGTAGTATGATGGTGTGACTGAGAGTGACGACTTGGGAATGGTCGAGGCCTGGGGTTGTGATCACCGGCCCGAGCTGATGACGTAAGTCTTGTCACAGACAAATCCGGGGGATCCTTCAGCGAATAATGCGGCTGGCCGAGATCTCATTCCATTTCCATCTCATTATCATCTTGTCGAGTCTCCGGAATCAGACTAGTCGGTCTATTCCCGATATTAGATGCATCCAGCACGTTGAAGAAAGCTCGATGAAGTCTGTATAATATGCTCGCAGGCCCTTGAACACCGGATTCTCTCTTCACACAGGGGAAGCACCGAGATCGCGTGATGAGTATCGTGCATTTGCTGTAGTTGAAGTAGTTGTCATTCATTGAATGACATATCTTGCGCGTAGTTACAGAGGTACCTCTTAAACATCAAAGCAGACTTCTGCAGATATCAGGCAGATAAATATGCCCTCTGCAGTCGTTGAAGAGAGCTAGTCGTCATGCTGGGATCTGGAATGCTACCAAGATCTCCTGGGCACGTGACATCAATTGGGAAAGATCAGACACAATTTTGGCAAACCCCTGTGTCGGGACGAACAAAGCTGACTGGCGAATTACATTCTCGGAATGGCATAAGCAATTTTAGATCATGGACAGTTGGATGGAATTCCGTCGCCAACGCCGGCTTCGGAGTACGGCGTATATGAATCTCAGATTTGCCACAATACTATAAAGTCCATTCTCTACCTGACAAGACGGGATTTCTCAGTTGACTCCCGGTCTTGCTGTATAGCACTTACTATGGAAGTATAGGATACACACATTCCGTAGGGCTGATATTATTGGCAGTATACTCTATAGTCCTCTTAGAGGGAGAAACTATGCGAAAGATCTACCGCATGGTTTGTTGTCTTCTCCTCTTGTGTCGTCAGCGTACACAAGGAATTTCATTACGACACATATCGATATAGGTATAGCTAGGATGTTGCAAGGTTTATTCACTAAAGAATATAGAACTCTCCTTCTTGTAGGCAAAACGGCGCCATAAGCTAGAGCTACATCAGCATTAAAATGGTAGCTAAAGTCCTGCATTCAGGCCATATCATTGCGTTCCCCCAAGCCGTTCTCCTACACTACTTGGGCACTGAGGAACACATAGTATATAAAAAAGGCATACAAGTATTAAAAAATTTTGCCTTGCTCATGTTCGTTGACTTGAGAGTACCTGCTACTGCCAGTTAGAATCAGTAGGTTAAGGTACCTTACCAAGAATTTTACTCGTAGACGGCCAGCTCTCACAGCAGGTGATTGGCCTGCTAGGAGGCGGTCTAAGGCTAACTCGGCTATCATTGGGTGGCCAGCTACGTTGCTGTGATTCTACCAATTTCGACGACGGGCCGAAGCTCTCCGTGCAATTTCTACAACTACCCGCCCATTCTCCCTTCTTCCTCTTGAAGTTCTCTTTTTCCCCAGACATTAAAAAAGTCATCTATCTCCTTTCCTCCTCTCATCCTCCGTACCTTTCCTATTTCTCTTCCTTTATCTCATTCTCCCTTCGATTGAATCGGATCGGAGTTCTCGCTAGTTCATTCTTTTTGAGTTTCTGTATTATCTACTTTTTAATCAAGTCACGATGATGCCATCTCGTCTTGTCCGCGCTGTATGTTCCATCCTCTCCCAGAGTATCATCGCAAGCTCGATCTTCTGGACTAACGCTTGATTTTCTCTTTCAGTTGCCGCGTACTGCCCGCACCCCTGCTTTCAGAGTTCCCGGCGCCTCTTTCCGGAGATGGAACTCGACCGAGGGTGAAAAGGTTAAGGGCCAGGTCATTGGTATCGATCTGGGTATGTTATTGCGGCAGTATTCTCGCTTGAAATTTTCTAACGGCGTTCCTAGGTACTACAAACTCGGCCGTCGCCATTATGGAGGGCAAGACCCCTAAAATCATTGAGAACGCAGAAGGTACGTTGTTAGAAAAAATTTTCACGCCGTGATCTGATTGGATGCACGGATCCAATGCGTCGGCCGCGATTCTGGTTTCTAGCAATTTAACTGACTTTAAATGAAAAGGTGCTAGAACAACACCCTCCGTTGTTGCTTTCGCCCAGGATGGTGAGCGTCTGGTCGGTATTGCTGCCAAGCGTCAGGCCGTTGTCAACCCTGAGAACACTTTGTTCGCCACCAAGCGTCTCATCGGTCGCAAGTTCACCGATCCCGAGGTCCAGCGTGACATCAAGGAGGTCCCCTACAAGATTGTTCAGCACACCAACGGCGATGCCTGGGTTGAGGCTCGCGGTCAGAAGTACTCGCCGTCTCAGATTGGTGGTTTCGTCCTTCAGAAGATGAAGGAGACTGCCGAGAACTACCTCAGCAAGCCCGTTAAGAACGCTGTCGTCACTGTGCCTGCTTATTTCAACGACTCCCAGCGTCAGGCTACCAAGGACGCTGGTCAGATCGCTGGTCTGAACGTTCTCCGTGTTGTTAACGAACCCACCGCTGCTGCTCTTGCCTACGGTCTGGAGAAGGAGGCCGACCGTGTTGTCGCCGTCTACGATCTGGGTGGTGGTACTTTCGATATCTCCGTTCTGGAGATCCAGAAGGGTGTGTTCGAGGTCAAGTCCACCAACGGCGATACCCACCTTGGTGGTGAGGACTTCGATATCCATCTGGTTCGCCACATTGTCCAGCAGTTCAAGAAGGATTCTGGCCTTGATCTCTCCGGCGACCGCATGGCTATCCAGCGTATCCGTGAGGCCGCTGAGAAGGCTAAGATCGAACTTTCTTCTTCCCTTCAAACCGAGATCAACCTGCCCTTCATCACTGCCGATGCTAGCGGCGCTAAGCACATCAACCTCAAGATGACTCGCTCTCAGCTTGAGTCCCTCGTCGACCCCCTGATCAACCGCACTGTTGAACCCGTCCGCAAGGCTCTCAAGGACGCCAACCTTCAGGCCAGCGACATCCAGGATATCATCCTGGTTGGTGGTATGACCCGTATGCCCAAGGTTGCCGAGTCTGTCAAGTCCATGTTCGGTCGTGACCCTGCCAAGTCTGTTAACCCTGATGAGGCTGTTGCCATCGGTGCTGCTATCCAGGGTGCCGTCCTGGCTGGTGAGGTTACTGACGTTCTGCTGCTCGATGTCACTCCCCTTTCCCTCGGTATCGAGACGCTGGGCGGTGTCTTCACTCGTCTGATCAACCGCAATACCACCATCCCCACTAAGAAGTCCCAGACCTTCTCTACCGCCGCTGATTTCCAGACTGCTGTCGAGATCAAGGTGTTCCAGGGTGAGCGTGAGCTTGTCAAGGACAACAAGCTGCTTGGAAACTTCCAGCTTGTTGGTATCCCTCCCGCCCACCGTGGTGTTCCCCAGATCGAGGTCACCTTCGACATTGATGCCGATTCCATTGTCCACGTTGCCGCCAAGGACAAGTCCACCGGCAAGGACCAGTCCATCACCATTGCCTCTGGCTCTGGTCTCTCTGACTCTGAGATCCAGTCGATGGTTGAGGATGCGGAGAAGTATGGTGAGCAGGACAAGGAGCGCAAGGCTGCCATTGAAGCTGCCAACCGTGCCGACAGCGTCCTGAACGACACCGAGAAGGCTCTCAAGGAGTTCGAGGACCGTCTTGACAAGGCTGAGGCCGAGCAGATCCGCGAGAAGATCGCCACTCTGCGTGAGTTCGTTGCCAAGAACCAGTCTGGTGAGGGTACCGCCACTGCTGAGGAGCTCAAGCAGAAGACCGATGAGCTCCAGACCGCCAGCTTGACCCTCTTTGACAAGATGCACAAGGCTCAGTCTGAGCAGCAGCAGCAGTCTCAGGGCCAGCAGGGTGAGAACAAGCCCTAAATGTACTACTAACTATACCTGAGCGACATATTCAAAAACCCATGGGTGATCTTTTGCGATTGTGTCACCATCAACTTCTTCCTCTCTTCATCACTGTCTTAACACGTGTATGACATGTATACATATCATAGCTTTCATGTTTTTCTCTACCCTTTTCATGTACTCTTCTTCCTCTCGGTGTATGGTGTTTACATTTTTTTTTCCTGCCTTCATACCTCTTGGGTCGGGTGAGCATACTTGAGATTTCATTTTTCTTGGGGCAGTTCTTTGGAAAGGTTTAAAGGATTGCCTGAAGTGTAACTTAATGACATGACGGCTGGGAACCACTAAACGGATGTGGTGGGCTTGTCTATCAGGAGCATACAATATGAAAATTCTCCTCTCTCTTCGAACATCACTATATTTGAAAAAAAAGATTAACGTTCAAATAAGTCGCTTTCTTAATCTGGCTACCCCTCGGTTCGTCCAACGGTCAGCGTTACTATCTCCTTTGCTTACTCGTTTGTTTGGTTTTCTAGCCAAAGGATCGCATGCTGGCCTCTTCGGCTTGATTTGTGGTAAACTCTTTGAAATACTCCACTTGAAAGTAGGCATCCTTGAGCCTCGCGTAGACGCCCGGAAGATGTAGATTAGTTTGATCTTTGAAGGGATTGATTGAGCTATGGGCCAAGCAAGAAATACGTGGTACGGTTCATTTTGCTCATAATAACAACATGGCAAAAAGCTGAACCCGAGCTCGCATGTACTTGATCAATTGATGATCGCCAGTTTTAGTTGCCTTTGTCGACACAGGCTAGAAAAGGTCTATGTCGCCTTTAAGTTAAGTGGTATGGCACTTGATTGGAATCGAGATGTCAGCTATGACACCTTGATAAATGAAACATAGATAGGTCTATCAATTATTGTCTTAGTGTGTTAAGATCCTTTAACAGCACCTTGCGCGGTCCATTTCTGTAGATTTAATTCACACGCTAAACAAACTAGTACAATATCTACTAATTAGCCTGTGGAGACATTGGTAATTATGATAGTCATGTGATAATAATAATAATAACAAAAAGGAAAAACCAGGAGTGAAATGCGGCATCGATAACTGTAGTACAAACTGGGATTTATTAAGATGGACAACTTGGACAGGATTTCTAGTTAGTACGATTGCCTTAATGAATTGACTGCTAGGTGCCAAATGCCATTATTATCATAATTAATGGTCAGTGGTCCCTCAACACTAGTTTCATTCCTTGCATCCTACCGGACTTTTGATCCATCGATAGAGTTTTGGCAAGAAAGGGTCAAGGAGGAATGTCGAATCATTCCAGCATGCATTGTTTAATCCTCATTTCCTGGTAATCCTGTACGCTTGCGCTTCTAGGGAGAAACCAACTGAGACACTTCCCTGACTCCAAAGACGGAAGGAAGCGAAGGGGGGAAAGGGCCTGTACTTCCGTGATTTGAGCCATTATTATTGATTCAAACTTGATCATTTACAACTCAAGTGGATCACCGCTGGACATGACAGGATTCGTTTACACTTTACAATGTCCGAGTGACCTTCAGTTTCTCCTTTTCCATTCGTACACGATACGGAGGATCTATCTAGCTGATATCCAAAGCCAATATAGGGATCTCCCAAGTCAATCAAGGCAGGAGCGCGGCCATAATCGTCGAATCATGCCGTCAATGGTAGTCATGCTGATAGGATAATGATAATATTAGCTCATTTCTATAAAAAATAGTGTCAACTGTAATGCCTGGATTTTCTCTTATCGGATTCCCACAGCTTCAGCTGAACTCCACTGGGAGACATGCAGAGTTGCAGTAGCAATGCAGAAGAATAGACAAATCAACCACTCGACCGCTGTATAGTTTATAGGCCGTCAGTCGATACTGATTGCCTTTTGACTTGGCTCAAGTGACCTGGATGCTTCGCACGATATGATTATATTGAACCATAATAGCGGATAGACCTCGCGTCCAATAACGCAATGTAGCTTTTCATGGGAAATTATTCCAGGTCATTATTCTATTGCCTCCAATCCATCGCCTTTATTATTACAAGAAGATGGGGTCAAACTAAGAAAAACAGAATGTGAAAAAGATAATGGACTCACGGGGGATTGAACCCCGGACCTCTCGCAATTATGGTCTAAGGACCTGCATTGGTGAATGCAAAGCGAGCGCTACTACCACTGAGCTACAAGCCCATTCGTTGGTGGAATTGCGCACTAGAGTGCTCATGTAGGACCTTCGTCCTCTCACCGAGTTGATCATGCGTCAGGAGTTGGTGATCGAAAGCAGCAAATAAGCCTTATATCTGGAAGATGGAAAGAGGCTAAATACTAGGGAAAACAAAGTATGAATAGTAAAAGGAGTCGGAGGGCTACGAATAGTTACTAATCCGATAGATAATGAAGTTTTACTGTACTGTTGTCGATCAGTTGTCAATAATAATAATAATAATAATAATAATAGCAATAACAATAATAAGGTATCGATTTATTCGACTTTCTGGCTCACCCCACTTGGTCATAATTACATTATGGTGATTTGAACGCTCACCCCCCTGAGAAACATGGAACGAAGATGCTCTTAATTTCTCTTCATAATGAACATTATCGATGCCAATTGGATTTGATTTCTCATGGCTGGTTCTGGTGATTTTGCCAGTGTTTCCGAGCTTTGATGGTAGTTTGGCTCCTCTTATGACCAGGGGTTCTGCACAAAATCAAAGACATTTTGCTGCATTGTACCTTTCGAGACAGGCTATGGAGTATCAGCTGGGACTTAGTCCAACTTCTATGGCATTCTATCTGCCCAGCTCCTTTGATTGTGTGACATACAAAAGTAGATCGCCCGATGTTCATTGGCTGTTAACCACTATAAATAAATTAAGTGGAGGGGCCATTTTCTTCATACCCTTTTCCCATTCTCTTCGCCCTTAAGAAAATGAAAAAAAAAGGATGAAAGGAGATCCCATCTGAGATGTACACCTAGTCTACTCGGCCACAAGCAATCTTGAAGATAAGAGTATTGGCTACCATTTATTATGCGCATCGAGTCTACCAGTAATAATGATTCCATGATGTCAAGAATGCATAGAGTAATAATCCATGTTGTTATTGTGCTGGAAACCTGATCTTGAAACTTCTGATACATGACAAACTTTAGCCATGGCTCAGTCCTTGATTCCCCCTCTACTTAGATTTGGCGGTGTTTTATCTAGACTATCCCATGAATAATGATTCTTACTTCTTGGGAAGCTGGGATAGTCTGCAGTACCTACGGTAGTTGGTCAAGGCACCAATTGATTCTTTTCTCTTCTACTGTTTTATTCTGGAAGTCATCTTCACCGCCAAATATGAGTAGCCAGTCTGGATCCAGAAAACAAGGCCGCGTACAGTTAGTCTAACATTTTATGGATTGTGTTTGTCACTAGTGTGACAGTAGTGGTCTTGTTTTTAGAGGGAACCCTGATTCAATCTATGCAATAATAATCAATTGCACTACACCTGATTTGTAGGCCAGCCAAGTAAATCCAGTCAATCCACACTCACTTTGGCTTCTTGTACTACTTACATATATCTAAACATGTTGAATTGACCTCAGATTAACTTCATCAAAGTCAGAATGGAAAATAAGAGCTTACTTATATTAGAAACTTGGATTTCAATGCCTATCTTAAGGTAAATATTCACAATATTTACTTTTTTCGTATTCTATTACACTTGCTGCATCTGCATCTGATACTGGAGCTCACTAACTTAGTGCTGTTGCAGGTCCTGCCTTGATCCATGGGTTTGTTTGTTTTCTGATGACCATGAAAGTCAAACTGGGTTTGCTCTACAAAACAGAACTACTACTAGTATCTTAGTCTACTAGTCTAGCATTTTAGCTGATGAGAGCTGTCGAAATCAATTTGCATCTATTAATTAGTCTATTTTATTAGATTTTTTTTATTTTCTTTTTCGCCTCACATTAGTGACTTTACCCTTTCCCTGCCTATCACAAAGTGATTAAGTATTTTCCTCATCTAGATTGTTTAGCATTTAATCTCACCTTAGGGGGACTAGTTACATACTTCAAGTAGTATCTAAACTCAATCCTTGTTTTCATATCTATCCAACCATCAGAAATCCCTTGCGTCAGCCGTTACCACTTGTATTCTTCTACTCCAGAATAGTCATCTTAGTGGGCGTCAGTCAACAACTGGAGGGTCCGCGGGAAATTTCCAATGGTCTAGAAAGCAGAAAAACGGGCAAGGTGCAGCTAAGACAGCCACACTAGCAATTTGTTTTTCTTCTTGTCTGCTTTTTTGACTTTTTGTGACTCTATTGGTGAGCTTGGATTGTACTACTTCGATTTCGCTGCAAACCCACCCTGCAAGTGTAGGTAAGTCTTGATTTTTCAGTCCTGTCTTTTCCTTATTTCCCTCCAATCTCCAGTCAGTGTCCATTGCTTTTCTATCATTCTTTGTTATTTCATACCTTTCTTTCCCTCCTTCGAAGTACTCACTCATATAATCGTCTAACACTTTGTTTACTTTACATTTTATCTAATTGGTAATACTTACATCTCTCTGTTCTCATCTTTATCTGTCTCCATCTACACATCCCCTTCTTTGCGAGGCAATTTCACTCTCGTGACGACTACAAAGCCAACCCACAACTGACTGCATGCTCTTCGGTACAGAGTAGAGATTCAAGTCCACTTGAACATTAGTAAAAGTTCAAAACCTCATTCATCATGACGGTGGCCGCACCGCCTCCAGTCCCTTCCTCTGTTCACGAGCATGGCATCAATGGCCTTCCTGGCCATGCTGTGAACATGAGTCTGCCGCGATTCCACCCAATCGCAATGAATCCGAACCAGCCTATCCCTCCAGAACATGCCATGCAGAATCATCATCATCATCATTACTACCGTCCTTTCCCCCCTCCGCCGCCTATGCAGGAGCCTGGTCCGTCTGGCCCTCCAGGCCCTCCCGGCCCCCCTGGTCAGCCTCCCTCTATAGACCATATTGAAGCTCGGTTGAGGCAATTAGAACAGGAGGAGGCCGCACGAATGGCGGCCCGCAGTCAACTACTTGCGATTCGGAAGCGGGAAGACGAGGAGTTCCGTAGGATGACTGAGCATGCTGAAGCTGAAGAAGAGGTATGCTATGCCATTGTGATGTGGTGACCTTCAGTGAC